>NC_033632.1:9800174-9848533 GCF_001540865.1 Ananas comosus | reverse complement strand
CCGATCATCGATTTAGAAGCTCTATCATCAAAAGTAAGTTGGTAGTAAATCGAGTCGTTTACTACCAATAGTATTCTAGTAAAAATCTCTCTCTCTCTCTCTCTCTCTCTCTCTCTCTCTCTCTCTCTCTATATATATATATATAGTAGGTCTTGTGTGCTATTAGGAGCATGGAGGCCTCCGTGCTCCTAAGCCATTTTCGATGATGGAGCTTCCGAATCGACGATCGGCTCCGTTAGACTTAATCTAGCATATTTGAAGTATCTAGAAAATAAATTTTGCGGCTTTTCGATATCATTACCTAGCAATCGAAAGGGTTCAAAATCAACAATTTTTAATGATTGATGTATATCGTTTGCAAGTTTAACGGTGTAGAAGTATTCAATCAGATGAAATTTTGATAGAAAATTTTTTGTACTATTTACTACAAGATCAATATCTCTAATTGAAAATTTTAGTGCTATATCATCACTTTTTGTGAAATTTTTATTTTAAGCTGTTGATTTTGAACCCTTTCGATCGCTACGTAAATGATATCAAAAAACCGCAAAATTTATTTTCTAGATACTTCAAATACGCTAGATCAAGTCTAATAAAGCCGATCGTCGATTCGGAAGATTCATCATCAGAAACAACTTAGGAGCATGGAAGCCTCCATGCTCCTAATAGCACACAAGACCTACATATATATACATATATATATACGCATATACAAATATATTTATACACATACATATATACATATACATATATACATATACACATACATATATACATATACATATACATATACAGATATACATATACGTATACATATACATATACATACAAATATATATATATATATATATATATATATATATATATATATATATATATATACAGAATCCGGCTTGTGCTTTTAGAAGAACGGTACCCTCCGTGCTATCAAGTTGTTTCCGATGCTCGGACTTCCGAATCGGCGATCGTCTCCATTAGACTTAATATAGAGTATTTGAAGTACCTAAGAAAATAAATTTCATAATTTTTCAAAAACATTTGCTTAGTGATCGAAAGGGCTCAAAATCAACAGCTGAAAATAAAAATCTCACAAAAACTGATGATGTAACACTAAAATTTTAGACCAAAGATATTGATCTCGTTTTATATAGTATAAAGAATTTTTTATCAAAATTTTACGGGATTTTAATATTTCTACACCATTAAACTTGCAAACCGCTCACCACAATTATTAAAATTGTTGATTTTGGGCCTCTTCAAACACTAGGTAATTGATATCAAAAAATAGCAAAAATTATTTTCTAGGTACTTAAATACCCTAGATCAAGTCTAACAGGGCCGATCGTTGATTCAGAAGTCCCAACATCGAAAACAACTTGATAGCACGAAAGCCACTGTACTTCTAAAAGCACACAAGCCTCTCTCTCTCTNTGTATATATATATATATATATATATATATATATATATATATATATATATATATATATATATATATATATATATATATATATATATATATATATGTACATACATACATTATGTATGTATGTACATATATATATATGTATATATATGTACATACATACATATATGTATATATATATATATATGTATGTACATATATGTATATATATGTTTATTAATAGTGAGATAAATATGTGTTTTATTTTTAACTATCACAATGCCTCGTCAAGAACGACCACTATTGGAACCGTCAGGTAAATGATCACATTGGCGATTATCGACGCGAGCGACCCCTGCATCCGCCGAGATGCCGGATTAGCCGGGCCAAGTGAGGTGCCAGATCAGGCGGGATCTAGAGAGATCGAGAGCTGTGGGAGCAATTGGCAGGTTTGACTGAGACGACTCGGCAACAGGGAGAGCTTATGTGACATATGTGCGCGATGCGGGCACAGCAAGCGAGTGCTGCACAGTGACCCCCAGAGCAGCTGCTACCTCCACCGACTGCCCAGACTACCACACAGGCGGCCCCCGGGATCTGCTCTAGCCAGGGCAGCTCTACTTCGTACTCCCCCTCGCCCTCCGCGACCACGCACTCTCCGACCTCGACATGGCCGCCCTTGCCGTCAAGGCCAGCGCCGCCCTCGACACCACCGCCGCCTCCTCAAATAAGAAGATAGGACGGAGAGTGATGTCGGTCGAAGATGCTCTACAACATCCTTGTAACGATTACGGTTATAATGATGATGAATATTGCTTCTATAGTCCTACTGCGGTATCTGCCTCAAATTCTGCGTTTAACAATTATATGATCAGATGATGGCCTCAAAAACGAAAAGCTCTGGCACTCCGAGTGCAACATCTCGGCGTTTTAGGAGGATGTTGAGCACCATTCTGGAGGATGCAGAGTGAAAAAGAAAAAAAAAAAAAGAGAATTTTGCTTAATTTAGCTCGGATTGCATTTGATTTTATTTTTATTTTCACTGTTTCATTTAGATTATTTTTTATTCCAAATTTCTTGAATGTATATAAAAAGCAGCAAATTTTTGTTTATTGATGGCAATTAACCGAGAGCACTTGAAAAGTGATTGTATATATAATTATTTGTGGAAGTTTTTAAATTAGTGCCTGCGAATCAATTCCCTAACTTATATTCAATTCTAATCGCCTTCCTAACTTGTATACAAGTGTAAGATCAAATGACTTGGAACTTGAATGAATCTGCAGAGTGGAACGTTTGTCCCACACCGGAAAGAGAACTACTGCACATTGAAAGGCATCTAGGAATTAAAAGAAGGACAACTCAAAATGTAGACTTCACACCTTTCTCGGCCTTTTGGCTAAGATCAAGTGTAGTATCTGTTCTCGTCAGTTTAATATCTGATACGCGGGCCATGTGCTCGCCTCGATATTAAATTCATTTTTCTGTGGGGGAGGGCCTGCCCCACAGCAGCTTGCTGCTGGGGCCCTCACGCGTCACCCAGGCGTTGCACTACCGCGCGGGCCTGGCGCATCCCTACCAATACAAAGTCTCCAAAATTGTTTAGAAAAACCTAGTTAGATCTACTAAACCCGTGCATGTTTGGGAAATTCTGAGAATAGGTTTCTCTGACAAGATTTCTAACATAAGCAGCAGCAGCAGCAGCTGCAGGAGAAATCAAGTTTTCGATCATTAGGTGAACATAGTAAGTTTCATAGCGGAATCCAGACTACATGCATGTACGATTACACACGGTCAGGTCAAGCACGTCTAATTTTATCCATAAGAGAAACTAACAGTCGGAAATGTTTGATCACTCCAGGAAAAGAGGATTTATTATTTAGTTGACAGCATTGCTAGTTTTCTTTTTCACTTAGCAAATTCACTGCAATTCTCTTTTGTTGGTCGAAATGAAGCTCTCCGGAGTAGGTAGATTTGTACAAGATTTCTCTCTACGCGAAGAGCATAGAGAAAATTTCATTGGCACCTGACACACGGCTAGCAGCTAGGAAAGCACTCATTTTCGCGACGATTTCATTGTCTCGCGATCTTGAAGAGGAACGAACACCTACACTAGTTTCTATTATATCCTGCCAAAAGAGGATTGATTTAGTTCCACAAAGGAGGACTTTGTTAGAATGGTTAATCTTTCCTTGTTCTGCCACAGCTGGCACCAGAGAACTAAGTTAAACTTTATAATAAGCGTCCATCTGAATGTCTTACCATCACACTGCTGCTCTCATGCAACGCCGATCCCTGAAATTGCATTGGGATCTAAAACCACGGTGAATAATATAGCTTCAAAGAACAGGCGAGAAGTAGGTCTCGCATTTGACAAACTGAGAATCAAGGAAACAAATCATGACCAAAAAATATATCACTAATGACAAAATATATCCCGACACTCACTCGGCGCAAACGCAGAAGAAGAACATGATGAAGTCCAAGATAAGCATAACCTAGTGAGAGAATGAAGGCAATAGCAATACGAAATCTGACGAAGCATCTCTTCAGGGCATGCGCAAATTCTGAATAAAAAAAGAAGAAGAAGAAGAAGAAGAAAGAATCATAGAAAGCAGGAACAGAGAAGAAATTAATGAGCTTTCGGTCCACTACCAAATACAAATGGTTCTTCTCTTCAGTTCCCATCAACTGGTAAAATAGAATAGGTCTATGCTGCTCATTCTTTTCCTTTGAATTGTATTTCATATCCAAGTAATCTAGCATAAGAATTAATTTTCTTATTACGGAAGCCCAAACCAAAAGTAATTAAAACCTACTCTCTTTTTCTTCTTTTTTTTTTTTTTGAAATCTGATTCTTATTTTAGATTCAAAATTTTAAATTCTATATTTAAATTTTTAGACCTTGCATTTTAATTTTTATATTTGAAATTTCAAAATTTTAACTTCAAAATAATAAAATTTCAAATTAAAATTTAAGATAAAATTTATATTTAAAAATTTTAGAATCAAATTTAAAATCTAATATTTAAAATTTAAAATATAAGTTGTAACTTTCTAATTACATATTTCAAATTTTTAAAATTCAAAATTAAATTTTAAATTTTCAAATAATTTTCAAATATTCAAATTTTAAATTTTAAATTTCAAATTTAGATTTTAAATTTTAAATTGAAAATTTGAATTTAAGAGTCCATGTAAAGGGATGGAATTAGATGAAAATAAGAATAATTTCCTGCTAATTTTAATTCTTCAAATTTATTTTCAATTTAGATTTTTTGAGTTTCAATAGGTACAATTTGAAATTCAAATATGAATACAAATTAAAAAATCAAATTTCAAGTTCAAATGATTAATTTAGATTTGATCTCACATTGTGGATTTAAGTTTTGACTCATTTTACTTATTCCAGGTTTAGTGTTAATTCCTATTTTAAACTTTTCAATTCAAATATCAACTCAAATTTAAAATTTGACTTCTTAAATTAATTTCATATGAGTTTAAACTTCGGAATTCAATAGTGGTTCACTTACATTTTAAATTTGAATTAGAAATTGAATATTAAATTCAAGTTCAAATTTTGAATCTTAAATTTAACTTCTCAATTTAAATATTAAACCTAAAATTTTAGATTTCAAAATTCAAAATAATAAATTTCAAAGATAAAATTTATATTTAAAAATTTTAGAATCAAATTTAAAAATCTAATATTTAAAATTTAAAATATAAGTTGTAACTTTCTAATTACATATTTCAAATTTTTAAAATTCAAAATTAAATTTTAAATTTTCAAATAATTTTCAAATATTCAAATTTTAAATTTTAAATTTCAAATTTAGATTTTAAATTTTAAATTGAAAATTTGAATTTAAGAGTCCATGTAAAGGGATGGAATTAGATGAAAATAAGAATAATTTCCTGCTAATTTTAATTCTTCAAATTTATTTTCAATTTAGATTTTTTGAGTTTCAATAGGTACAATTTGAAATTCAAATATGAATACAAATTAAAAAATCAAATTTCAAGTTCAAATGATTAATTTAGATTTGATCTCACATTGTGGATTTAAGTTTTGACTCATTTTACTTATTCCAGGTTTAGTGTTAATTCCTATTTTAAACTTTTCAATTCAAATATCAACTCAAATTTAAAATTTGACTTCTTAAATTAATTTCATATGAGTTTAAACTTCGGAATTCAATAGTGGTTCACTTACATTTTAAATTTGAATTAGAAATTGAATATTAAATTCAAGTTCAAATTTTGAATCTTAAATTTAACTTCTCAATTTAAATATTAAACCTAAAATTTTAGATTTCAAAATTCAAAATAATAAATTTCAAAGATAAAATTTATATTTAAAAATTTTAGAATCAAATTTAAAAATCTAATATTTAAAATTTAAAATATAAGTTGTAACTTTCTGATTACATATTTCAAATTTTTAAGATTCAAAATTAAATTTTAAATTTTCAAATAATTCTCAAATATTCAAATATTAAATTTTAAATTTCAAATTTTGAGTTTTTCACCAAATAATTTTTAATTAAGGACAAATAACTACTAATAAAGCTTTGATTTTTGCAGGCCTCAATCAAAAAAAGAAGTGAAGTGAAGTGAATCCCTTTAAAACTTTATATAAATAAGGATTCTAATCAAAATCTAAATATATTTAACGTGCGAAAAATTACAACTTTGGACAGTAATTTCTTACACGGGCTCTTTAGATAGTTTAAATCACATTTTAATTTTAAATTATTGATCAGTAAAAAATTGGACACGGCGACACGTGGCAGCGTTCGGTGAAGGGAGAGAAGCACGGCAAACAGAGGCAGAGGAATATATTCTCAATTCTGAAGCATTTGAGTTAATTTTCTTTTTAAAATTTTAAAATTTAAAAATTTTGAAAATTATTTGAAAGTTATTTGAAAATTGAACTACTAATTTATGTATAACAAACAACCAAAGCCATTTAAAGCTATAACTTAACAGTTGAAATCTAAATTTTCTTTTTTAGGAATAACTTTTGAGAGCCTCTTTCTTTTTTACTCGCATCAATTTTACAAGCAACCAAATGTCTTAAATGAAGATGAGATAAAACTTTACCGTTTCTATATGTTCTAGCTTTACTTACATATTTGTGGCCCTAGGAAAATCAATATATATATAGAGTCTGGCTACTATACTTTTATGAGTATAAAATCTCTTATACTCATAAGTTTTTGACCGTTAGATCTACCCTTTAATTATTTTCACCCATTAGATTATATTATTCAACTAACCACTCACTCAACCCTAGGGGCCCCACTATCAACCTAACCGTAACCACTCTCATCCTAACAGCACATTTTTTCATTCGGACAGCCGAAAACTTATGAATACAAAAAATATTGTACTTATATATATATATATATATATATATAGAGAGAGAGAGAGAGAGAGAGAGAGAGAGAGAGTTTGACTGGGCTACTATCTGTAGTAAACTGCTCGGTTTACTACCGATTTGTTTTTGATGATAGAGCTTCCAAATCGACGATCGGCACCGTTGAACATGATCTAGACCATTTAAATTATCTAGAAATCAAATTTCATTATTTTTTGGCATCACTAACTGTACGATCAATGGGTCACAAAATCTATAATTTTAATGGCCGATACGATGCGTTTGCTTGTTTAACGGTATAGAAGAGTTCAAATTAACCAAATTTTTGTTAAAAAATTCTTTAAACTATTTAAAATAGATCTCATTTCCAGCCATTCATTTTTCTGTTCACTTGATAGACAAGACAACAATATCGAAAATGTCTGAAATTTGATTTACAGATAGTTTAAATAGTTTAGATCATATTTAACGATGTCGATCATCAATTTGAAAGCTTTATCATCGAAAACAAATCGGTAGTAAACCGAGCCGTTTACTACCGATAGTATTCTAGCAAAACACTCTCTCTCTCTCTCTCTCTCTCTAGAGAGAGAGAGAAAGAGAGAGAGAGAGACCAAGACCAGCTATGGTGCTTGTAAAAGCACCAAGCACTTGGTACTTGTAAGTTTTTTATCGTTAGATTTACTCCACGGATCATTTTCAACTATTAGATTATACTATTCAACCAACCACCACTCAACCCTAGTAGTCCCACATCATCCTAACCGCATATCTCTTAATCCAATGGCTAAAAATCTACAAGCACCAATGTCTTTGTACTTTAAAAGCATAGGAGATCAATTTTATATATATATATATATATATATATATATATAGTGACGAATGTGTATAAGTCTCACTCATTCCAAAATATGAATGAGCACCCTTAGTTCAACTGAAGCGGAAACACACCCAATAATGAAAACACCATTTAGTACAATAAATAAATAAGTATATTTGTTGTTCCAATGGTCGCGCGGTTTTTAAATTACTTAATAAATTTTGAGCTCTTGAATTGTGTGAAAAGAAAAAAGAGAACAAACATGTAAGCTTCACCCAAATAAGAACCCGGCAGCTTGATCCTCGTTGCCATTAAACAGTTTAAGGGCCTGAATCACGGAGTTCCGATCGAAGCCGAGCTCCACGAGCTTCTGAACTTTGGCCTCGAAATCCGCTCCCTGCTAAGAACGAACACCAATTCCAGAAGAAATGTAAAGCTTCTAGGAGTTTCGAACATCGAAATTGGTATAAAGAAGTGACTCCGCACGGACGAATCGAATGAAACATCAGTTTTTGTCGGAGGCACACGCGCAGAGGAAATCACTGTAAATGGACCGCTTGGAGATCAAAACTAGTTTCGAAAACTGAATAAGTTTGAATTTGAATTTGTAGCAGAAGTTTTGCAGAAAACGGGGCGAAATGAAATGAATGGAGTAAAAGGCATTTGGATATCGCTTCATTCATTTATGACTAAAGCGTTCCAATATCCATGAAGAGAAGACTCCAATGTGGAACTGCTGATAAAAGACTACAGAAGATCTCTACGCGCGACAAAGTCCCCGACAAATAGACTTATATCTTGGCAGCGGCTATAATAATTCAAATGCAAGAAGAGACAAGTTTCGTGGAGCATCTAAATGAGTTTAGCACGCTATTGAGTAGGGGTGAGCATTGGCCGGTTCGGTTCGGTTTTTGCGGTTTTTTAAAAGACCGAACAGAATTCGCGGCATGAATCAAATTCGCTCGGTTCGAATTGGTTCGATTTTAACAAAAGAAATATTTTTATTTAGTTTAATATTTTTGAACTACTAAAAATAAAGATGTAATCGTAATGAATTTTATGTTAAAAATCATTTTTTATCTCAGATAATAGTAATTAATATCTCTAATTATTTGATTATTAGTTAAAATTAACACAATTTTTTTAAAAAAACTAAGATTTATATATATTGAATTACAACAATCTCGGTTTATTCATTTTTTCTGGTCTTTAACATTTAGAACAGTCATGAACTGAATTTATGTGTAAAACCGAATTGAACCGACTGATTTCGGTTGGTTCAGTTTGGTAATTTGGTTTGAACCGAATAATGTTCACCCCTACTATATTGAGGGGCAATGTCGCGCTAAATTTCCTTTTTCTTTGTCACTCTGATTGCCGAAGTACATATTGACCGCCTCACTATACAGCACGGAGACGTACGATGTATTTGGATGGAATACAACTTAATTAAGGTGCTACTACCTCAAAATAGAAAAAGAAAAAACAAAAGAGAAAAAAAGAAACAGAAGCCACTGATTTTAGTGATGCAATATTACCTGTGTGGGATCACTTGACGAAGTTCCTGAGTTAAAAAATAAAAATAAAAAATAAAAAAAATAAAAATTGTCAAGTGTAAAATATTGAACTTTTTAATGCATTAAAGAATACACTACTTTTTGAGGAAATAATGCAGGGGAACTATTAGCCTTTTACTAATATATATCAGTGAAGCTGGGGATCTGAAACTAACCAGAGGTATTTGTCCCTGGAGTCTTTCCTTGTGCTCCGGATGTGCCCTAAAGAGTTGAAAGGGAAAAAAAAAAAAAAAAAGTCAATAAATAAATAAATAAATATCAAACAGTACTCTGAAATTTATATTACAAGACAAAGCTATACGACACGACAGGAAAGTATGAACAATCGTGAGTGACGGTAAGCAATAAGTTTCATCATGCGCGCATATCTATTTTTTACGCTTGCTGATTGGAAACTTTCGTTCTCTACATCAAAAGATTCAGGCTTGAGCTACTGCAATAGCCTAGGAACGGTTGGTCCAACTTTGAGTGACTAACTATTCTCCGATAGGCAGTTTGATCATAATAAGAAAAGAGCAGGTTACGCAGAATGTAATTTGAGCTATGCCCCGTATAGGCCAAATTTAAATTGAGGGAGATTAATTTTTAATGCAAGGAGCCATAGATTAGCAAAGAGTTGACTAAAACGAGTACAGTGCATGTGAAAGATATTCGAGAAAAGAAGCACGACGATAACAAACACAAACACACATTCAGATATGAACATACCATAGCGTACACATATATGAATTATGAAGAAGGGAAATATGGAAAAGAATGTTGCCAGGTGGTACTCACCGAAGATGGTCCTTGGCCCAGTAGAGAAGCTTGTTTGGAGAGTCGCTCTTCATCGCGTACATGTGAAGGAATGTCCTTTTCTGAAAGTAAAACGACTTCAATGGACTCCTTCAAACAAAACATGAAGGGGTTTTTTTTTTTTTCTTTGCATGAAAATTAAGTTAAAAGATAATCTAGAAGCTAAATATTACATGTTGCCAAACCTAAACAATTTGTTTACTAGTTTGTCTAATAGAAAATCAAAATCATACAAAAACGAAAAAAAAGAGGGTGAACCTTGCAAAAATGGCACTGACGCCTCTCCGCCGCCAACTCTCAAGACATTCTCCTTTAGATCAATTATACACTGCATAAATTGATCAGGAATTAACACAAGAACAATATGGGAATTTTTTTTTTTTTTTTTTTTTTTTGAGAGATAGGTAGCACGCTACCCGCTTCGTTTATTTTATTTAGAAATAAACTTAGCTGAAAATGTGAATCAACTAGGATTCGAACTTGGGTCTCGGGTACCAACCACCAAGCCCTTTGCCACTTGCTCTAGGGAAATTGAAAAGAAGTTTTGATGAGAATGTATACTTCGTAATCACCTGATGCTTGCGAAGCATATCAAGCCCAAAAAGGAATTCCATATTGGGTGCATCCAATACAGTGAAAGAGCAAGGGTAAAACGAGTGACCAATCTGTCGCAAAACACAGCAGTTAATAAATGAAGAGAAAAGACTAAGATCACCAATAATAACACAAAAATAATACAAAATACTGTTCTAAGTTGGCAAGTAAACGGAAACAAGAAACAACCTTAATTGGTGCTACATGAATCCGCCCTATTATCTCCGATTGACCGACACCAACAGCAACACCCTTGTACCGCTGATCTAGGAGTCTCAACAACCTGCATTATTATAGAATGCTCTTCTAATTTCGTGAAAATACGTACTCTCAAAAACTCATTCAAAAATCACTAAAGCATCCAGAAGAATAAACTAATACTTCTGTTAAATTTTGCGCACGTAGTTATGAACTACTCTTTTAATATAGGAGAACATTCAGTATTCACAAATTTTATAACCTGCGAAGTATGTTATCGATGGACAAAATCCTAGACAAGAGATGTCACAATTAACAAGCAAGATGACAAAATGATCATACCCACAGCGTTCAGCACAGCTTTTTGATATAATTGTAGATTGCGCACCACTGTCAACAAAAGCCTGGAATAAATAAAAACGACACTTTAGGACAATTTCAATGAAATTACAGGACGCTGACAAATAAAGTATAGCCTTTCACCACCAAGAAAAAAAAACAAACTTAATAAAAAGGATCAGCAGCCTCAGAAGATCAGAGTTTAACGGAAATGAACATGTTGTACCATTTTGTAGGGATGTGGACTTAGTTAATCCCTTCTGTCAAGATGGCGGATTCTAAAAAAAATCTGACAGAAATAATTAGCTTTCAAGGATCCTTGATTCACTTAAAACTGAGGTTTACAGTCTCTCTTTAATATCATCTACAAAGGATTACTTTACCAAAAAGATTATCACAGAACTCGAATATTTATGGTAAATAAAAGGAAAAGGCTAACATAATATTTATGCCACAGTAACAAACGCAGAATTAGATTTGTCAGTCACAATAGGTACTCCTAATGAATCATGAACTACAATTTGACAAGCACATGTTACTATAATACAGGAAAGAAAAGAAAAGTTCTTCAATCGAAACTATAGGGTAGAAATCTCATTCTTTATGTATCAAATGGAGGGGGAAAAAATGGCATTCTTCTTAATACCTTTAGAGGTACTCCATTGACTTCCATATCGACATATAACATAACCTGTAGAATAGGAGAGATAATGATGAAGACAGAAAATTTATGTATAAACAGAGATACATCAAGAAAATGGCGTACCACTCGAGCAAATGCTTCAGGATTGTATTCTAATGCAGCCTCCCAGTTCTCATCAATACCTTTCTGCAATATGTAACAGAAAGTACTAATCTTATCATGAAAAAGTAAATTACCACCACAAGCAATTATCCCCAAAAAAAAGAAAAAGCGAAAGCCAAGAAGAAAAAGCGAAAGCCAACAGCATGCGCTGAATAACCATGATGGAAGAAGACCTTAAACTATTCAAGATAAATGACTTCAATCAATTTCGTTCCTATTAAATCAGATAGACCAGCGCGTATTCATGGCTCATGTATTGGCAGCAGCCGCAGCACATATAAGTTCTTTCACCCTGAATTTAGTTCTGGCTTCTAGAAGAGCTTCTCTACTCCAAAAAGTAGCAGCTCGCCTTCGGCAAAGAGAAAGGTTGGAGCATGCTATGGGATGAAGTCGAAACAATCTTTTTGAACTCCAAAAGAGAGTCCAATTTGAAGCTTCTTCTTATAATACAGCAAACAGTTGTTGGAGAGCATATCAATTGAAAAACTGCTATGTGCTTTGCAAACTGGTTTGCTCAGTAATTCCACAAAAGCTCTAGCCAGGACAAGCCCTTAAGCTCAAATAAAGATTTGGATGAACTTGCCAAATTATGCAAGGTGTCAGAAATGTATCTTTCGCAGAAATGGTGCCTTAGAGATGAAGCACATCTCCTTTTAGAGCCATTACAATTATTCATTCTTTACACTTCGCCCATTGATGAATACTCTATGGTTGCATGAACTAAACTACAAAGCACAAGTTAGATAACATCAGCAACAAGTAAAACAGGTTTCATGACAATTCTCATCCCTAGATTTTATCAATAGTCAATAGTAGAGTGTATTTTAGAGTGATATTAATAAAAGAAACAAATCAATAAATAGCAATAAAAATAAAAATAAAAATAAGAAGACATATGAAGATAATTTATCAGCAATTGATAGCACTTTAACTCTTTTAAGTGTATAATTGTAGACAGAGAAAGAGAACAGCTCATGAGCCGACAAGGCACTGTCGAGAAATCGACAAAAGCAATATAATATCTCTAAGTGTTTAACTTCATAATTTGACCAGTGATGTTTCCATGGTTTTGAGAATCAATTCAGGCGAAAAGGTGTATTTAGAATTAACAACCAAGGGAATATTTACGATAATGTTAGTTGCATATAAAATAAGAGAAGCAAACGATGGCAAATGTCCTGCTTCTTTATTTTTTCTAATCAAGCGAACCAAAGGAAGTATTTCATGATTAACACAAACTCACTAACTCTAACACTTCTACTATAATTGGAGTCAAAAAACCAAAATTGTCCAAATATTGTGAAACCAATGGAGGGCAAACCTGTCGAATAGCCGCTTCAATTTTTTTCTGGGACTCAACATCAAAAGGATCTGCATACATTAAAGCCTAGGAAAAAAAGAATGACACAGTTTGAGATAAATGTGCAACCCATTTCTGTAAGATATGCAGAATTGCAGACAAATAAAGAAAATATGAACTAAATTATTTCCAAGAACATAACGTCAAATAGTTAACTATGCTGCAAAAACAAGAAACAAGAAGAAAGATAGTTAAGAAGCTCTCAATTTGTACATGTAATATGAAACAAACTCCTTACAATCTCTTCCTCTTGTTTACGTCGTAGTTCCAGTCTTTGTTGATGACGCTCGCGCAAGATGTTTTGCAAATCATCAAGGTTGTCACCAACTACAGCTTGGGATAGTGCTGGATCATTCTACAAATTGAAAATTTTTATCTAATATCAAAAGATATATATCTAAGGAAACACATTGTTAATCAACAATTCAACAAGTTAGAGAATTAAAGACAGAATAATAGCAAGAATTTGGTTATAAGCAAATATTAAAATAAAAAAAGGTAGCGATGTAGAAATTGATAGAATACACATCTGGCTACAGATAACTTAAAATCCACCCATCAAGATGACTCTAAGTTGACATCAGCTTTAATACCAAAGTTCTTTCTCCCCACTTCAGGCAGACACACATAATATGATTGACTTTTTTTTTCCCCATAAGAGTGCTAATCTGAAAGATCAATTAGAATAAGCATGAGAAACCTGTCATGCTAGATTATGGGAAGAAAATTGCTGAATTAGGAATACAAAGTTGTGCTTGGGGCCATCTAGCATGACTGACCATTCAAATCGTCATAACCAAATATGCCCAGGTCAGAAGAAAGACTTTGATCAAGTATTCCAAGCTCAGAAATAAAACCATATTTTGTCGTCATCCATAAGGATATGTAAACAATAACATCTAAGGTTACAGGACTTGAGAGCACGTCCGCCAAGACAGAATTTATTCGGTACTGCATAACAAGTTATGATAACATCATTAATTGCAAGAAACAAAGATAAATCAAATTAAAAATTGTGTCAATGCACTTATTGTAACTCTCAACATAAAGCAAATTAGGCTAACTGAAAAGACTGATCAAGATAGTCATAATGACGAAGAGATATATCATAGTCTTATCGATTGAGACATATAAAAGGTCAACCTGGAGAAGTTGTGCCATCAACTGAGAATCACGCCGAATTTGCTGCTGAAAGGCTCTAGGGTTAACCGCTGAACCATCAGGATTTAATCTCAAATCATTAGAAGCTGCCCTGAAATAGTTCAGCCAAATAACAACTAATTTAATCCATAGTAAAAATAATTACAGCTTCAGGACTCCAGACACATTACAAGATGTAAATTGATAAAAGAATAGAATCTCAAGTGTTGAAGGCTGCAAAGTCGAACAACTACAAATAACAAAGGCAACATTCATAAATAGATGACTCAAGAAGTTGTTCCAAACTAAGGATGTTCATATAAATTTAATGCAAGATATATTATGTGTTTAGCTACTTATCATCAAATAATGGCGAATGTAGTGACAACTACAAACTCTACCCGATTCTATTACAATTGTCTGAAAAAGAATAAAAAAAATAAACTTCTACCGAAGGAGCATGATCCCAATGAAGTACTAGACATGTTCAACTCGGTTATAGAGTAAATTCAAGCCACATGTGGGCACATTATTTTTGGCTCAAAAATCAAACTGAAGCCTCACCATTTGCAGTAGTAGTGGAGCGAATAACGGTTTCCACTTCACAGGTAACCTTAAAATTGAAATTTTCCCAACTAATACTAATAGTAGAATTTCATTTTGATAGTGGCAATCCCCAGTTCATGAATTCATTGTGACAATAACATTCATCAAAATGTAGTTCTCCTATTTACAAATGTATCATTAATAGCTTTATAGCAGGTTGAACTTAAAGAACACATGGCGCCTTTTCCCTTGCCTTGTAATAGCTTAGCCATATGATTGACATTATTACTTTCTAGGCATAGGATGCAGAGGCACAAAAACAGTGTGCAATCTCAGAGAAAGGGAGCAAATTACAGATATGCCGATCTACTACTCATAGTGCCAAGTTCCAAAAGAGAACTAATGGTAAGTCGATATTTGCCAAGGGGAGTAGAACAGAATAAAAAGTAATATTCCAGGAGTTCAATTCAGTCTACACTTAGGGCATGTTTGGTCGATGAAAAGTAAAGGATTAAAAGTGGGACTTTTAACAACTGAATTTGTTCTGATTGTTTGGTTAAGAAAAGTTGATCATATCTCACTTTTCCCTAAAAAAGTGAGATCTCATTTTATAATAGGATTCTCTTCAACCTACTTTCCGTCTAAGAAGATAAAAGTTAAGTTCATGAAAAGCGGAGTAACGAGTTACCACGACTTCCTTTATTTCCCTCCCCCGCTTTATTTCCCTCGCCCACGCGATTATTTCGATGCTCCTTCCCTCACATTACATTTTTATTACCTTTGCCCGGCGGCATCAACTTTCTTCCTCTACCCTACAGCATCAACTTTCTTCCGCCTCCCCATCTTATCCAGGTTCTCTCTCAGTCTACCCCAACACCCCACCACATACCCACACATAACACACTGTTTTCAGAAAAGAATCTAATATAGACAATATGTGTCATCAGCATACAAAGCCTTATTGTTATTATCCAATAATTTGTAGGCAACCAAACATAAGAAGTTAGAAAAGTTCGAAATTCTGACATTTTGTTAACCACTTATTAGACAAACCAAAAAAGTGACGCTCACTTTCTAAATAACTACATTTGAAAAGTCTCACTTTTTTCTATTTTCTTAAAACCAAACATGCCCTGCCCGTAACTCTAACATAGGAGAAGAGTGGAGTTGTGTCTGTTCAATTTGATAAAAATCTTTCCAAATTTCTTGTTGTTTTAATTCAAGAATCATACCCAATTATCTCTCAGGCAGGAGCCGCAGGACACAAAAGCGAGGTGACAAAATAGATTTGGTGTAGCAATCCATATCACAACACAATAATTCAAATTCAGATTTGAGTTCTACGATCTGCGAGAAATTTAAATCAATTCTTCCCGTACACAGAAACAACAAAATATGATCCATCACCCTACTAAAATCAATGATCAAGTTCACTACCTTAAAAGATCCAATATTTGGACAAAAAGATGAATTCATTAGAAGCACTGATGAATCATAATTCATCAACTCTGAAATCACGAACATGCACAACAGATGTAAAGTGATATAAATTATATGTGTTCGAATTCATGAAATACACTTCAAGACAAAGATGAAAAGGAATTAACATATTGCACAAATAATAGAAGCTAAAAGAACTGAGGAAAAGTGCCACATACACACTAGCCATCATCACCATATCCCCATCTCTAACTTGAAGCGAACTCAACCGCTCTGAGTTCCTCATCTCCTTTCCATTGAAGAGCAATTGCTGCTGCTGCAGTGATATGCTCGTCTACAAAGAAACTCAAAACAGTCCAATCCCATATCAACACTAATCCAAAAATTCATTTTTTTTAAGAAAAAAAGAAGCCCAGATCCAATCTCAACGAAGCTCACCTCAACCTCAAGCAGTGCTTTCACATTCTCAACCTGCAAATAAAATCAACCAACCGATACAAAAATCACAACTTCTTTCAACAAAGCTCTGAAATTTACAAGAACAGATTCTCCCGAAAAATTGGTTAAATTACAAAAACCACTTCTGCACTTTTACTCCTATTTCAATCACCCTCTTACATTTTTAATTGCTTCAATATTAAGCGAGCATTTTACTCGTGTCACAAGTAGATTCAGGTTTTTCGAGTAACTATTAAATTCAGATGCAAAGCTTTTTCGAGAACAAGTTCGCATGTAATGTGGTTTCTATAAGTGAGCACATATCTATAAATTGCAACTAAAAATGCTAAATTTAACACCCCAAAAACAAAAATCTCCATCTTTGGACAATTCATTAAGACAATTCATTAAATTTATGTGACGATTATATCTTTCGCATCTGAATTCAAAAACCATCTCAAATTTCAATTGAGCCCAGTACAAATTAACCCCAAACCAGTTCAAAAATCATAAATTTTTACATCCAACATCTAAATTTCACAAGAAAGATCCGACCTTTGCATTCAGCTCTAAGTTCGCATGTAATGTGGTTTCAATTCCTGAGCATACATATAAGTTGCAACTAGAAAAGCTAAATAAAACAAAATTCTCCTTTGAGCAATTCATTCAATTTACGTAATTATATTTTTCGCTTTTGAATTAAAAACCAGCCGAAAATAGTGGTCCTAATTCAGCCCGGTACAATGCAAAAGGTTCAAATCAACCCCAAACCGATTCAAAAATCACAAATTTTACATCTAACCACTAAAATTCACAAGAAAGATCCGACCTTTGCATTCAATTCGAAGCGAGTAACACACAAAAGATGAATCTAAGCTAAGAAAAACTCCAAGAAAACCCCAAAACACCCAATAAAGCGGGGGAAAAAAAAACTAGGGTTTCTGGGGGTGGATCGCGTACGGTCTCATCGGGATCGACGTCGAGAGTGATGAACTGCTCGTCCGTGGTCATCACCGTGATCTTCATGGCGATCGATTGGTGGAATTTTTAGGTTAAATTTTTATTAGGGTTTGGAATCGGAATTGTAGAGGTGGGAAAACAATGGGGGAATCTTGCAGAGGTCTCTGAAGAGAGAGTGTACTCTCACGTTTATATATTTATATATATATATATATATATATATATATATATATATATATTTATGTATAAAACGTGCAAATTAATTCAATTGCTTGAGAAAGCGGATAGGAATCTTATTGACCCTAATCTAAGTAATTATCCACTCTACTTACTGTACGGAAAATTTATCAATTTTAATAGAGTGAGGAAAAGTAAAAAAATATGGTAGGTAAAAATATGCACAAAGACCACTCACCTATAAAAATTTTGGAAGCAACATAAAATTGGTAAAAATAATTTTGGTATAAGATCATCCTATCCGTACGTAGTGGGTGTTTGGCCTACATTTTGAGCAGCAATTTTCGGACAAAAACTGATTTTATCTTCAATAGAGCGTTTAGCAATCTCATTTTCGAAATATGGTTCTGAATTTTGAAATCAATTTTTTTAATTTTCGAGATCCAAAATCAAACGCAGTTAAAACCTACTTCTTAAAATCTGACTCTGATTTTAAACTCTTATTCTAAATTTAATTTTAAATATTAATTTTAAATTTCATGTTTAAATATTTAGTTTTTAAATTTTTAATTTTTAAATTTCAAAAATTTTGAAAGATAACAGAATCTTAAAGCTTCACGAGCTCATAATGGGATGGCATAACATTGGGGAGCATCCCACCATTTTTCTTTTTTCTTTTTTTTTTTTTTTGGTGAAATAGCCTCTCAACTTTACTTTTTTGAATATATATTTACATTTATATTAATATATATTATTTATATGTTAAAAGTACAAATTAATCCAAATTGCTTGAGGAAGTGGGCAGGATAAGAGACCCCCTTGACCAAAATAGCTAAATATGTACGGAGACATTCATCTTTATTTATTTTTTTGGATTAATTGCATATAGGTCCCTACAAATATAGTAAATTACAAATATTTATCTACAAACTTTAATTTTTATATATTATTCCTGTAAGTTCTAATATTTTCAAGTATCTTCCTGCTGTTATGATCCATTAGAAAATTTTAGTTAACCATAGATTAAATACTTAACTCTGATTAATTAATGAGGTAATTTGTCATTTTTACTCTTCTTATATTATACTTTCTTCTCTCAATCAAAACCCTAGCAATGAAAATTCTTCTTCTTTCTCTTCCTCTCTCTACTTCATGGTAATTTCGAACTTATAACTAGAATTTCTCAATCTCCATTCATCCAAGATGCGTGGTGCTTTGCCCATATCAAATGCGTGTTGCTTTCCCCATTTAATTTTCTCTATAATCTTTTTCTCAAAAAAAGATTTAGAAAAAAAAGAGTGAGAAAAAAGTTGCAATAATAGTGAAATGGGTTGGATTTTAAAAAGAAAGAAGATGAGGAAGAAGATGACCATTGAAAATTTTTTGAGGGGACATTTCTGTACGATTATAGCTATTGTGGCTTTTGAAGGAATAAATTTATGATGGCAAAATTAATATTTCACTTATCTGCTATTAAAATATAAACAGTTCTCTAACGATAACAAACCATAGTGTCATATTTAAAAATATTAAAACTTTTGTAGAAACAACGTATAAAAGTTGAACTTTATAAGACATTATTTACAATTCACTATAATTGTAGGGACCTATATCCAATTAACCCTATTTTCTTTATTGAAACTCCTTTAATATTGGAATAATATCTAATACAGCCTTCAAAATTTTTAAAATATCTAATATGCCCCTCATTGACCAAAATTCCCCAATTAATTTTCAAAAGTTACTTCAAATGCCCCAAAATCCTAGGTTTACTAATAGTATATTGGGTTTAGAAGGGTATTTTGATAATAGAAGAGTAAATTTAAAAACGAGTCGGTAAGCAATAGCCGTTTTCTTATTAATTAATTAAGCTAAAATTTTTGTTAAATTTTATGGCTCAATTAACTATTCGTAGTTAACTAATCCAATTTTATTCTCCAGAAAGTATTTTAAACTACTAAATTTTGACGGAATTGTTGATTAATTTGGTAAAATTTTCAAGTATATTTGGCTAAAGTCACTTGATTCCAACAAATTGAAAGTTGATTGGGTCCTAGTTAGAAAGTAAAATAATCGAGGTGCCTATTTCAAAATGGACTATACTTGAGGGGGTCTCCATCCATTTTTACCTTTTCATTTACTAAAATACTGCATTTACACTCCATATAGTTGGGCCCTTGCCTTGTCAATATTTTTTTTTTTTTTAGCGTTAATTTCATACAGATCAGGTCCCCGCAAATTTAGTGAATTACAGATATATTCTTGCAAAGTTCAACTTTCATAAGTTATCCCTGCAAAAGTTTTAATGTATTCAGATATGTCCCTCTGTTTAGCATCCATTAGAGAATTGTTTATTTTTTAATAGTAAGTTTGTGAAATGATATTTTTATCCTCACAAATATGCCCCTCCAAAAACCCTCTCAATTTTTGCTATTTTCCTCTTTCTCTTCCTTCTTGGGCTGAGGGAGGAGCGGGCGGCGGCGGCGGCGGCGGCAGTGGTGACGACGTTGCAGAGCTTGTCGGAGTTGCGGCCAACGAGGACGAGGCTGAGGCCCACAGCGGCGAGGTGGAAGGCAAAGATGCGGCTGATTCGGAAGCGCTTGTGACAACGGCCCACGCGAGCACGACGATTGGATCATCGATGACGACGACGATGAAAAAGAAGGAGGAGGAGAAAAAGGGGAGGATACGAAGAAGAAGAGGAAGAAGAAGAAGCAGAAGAGGAAAAGGAAGAGGAAGAAGAAGAAGATGAAGAGGAAGAGAAAGGGGAAGAAGAAGAAGGGCAAAATTATCAATTCACCTTATTAATTAATCATAATTAAGTATTTTAACTGTGGTTAACTAAATTTCTCTAACGGATACTAACGGCGAGACATAACTGAATACATTAAAACTTTTGCAGGGATAACTTATAAAAGTTGAACTTTGTAGGAATATATCTACAATTCATCATGTTTGCGGGAACCTATATGAAATTAACCCTTTTTTTTAATACTAAAGGCACATAGAATTTTTAAATCCTATAATGTGGGGTGTAAATCATGCAGAATTTTAAAAAATTTTTAAATCTTTGGATGGAAAGTGTAAATCATAAAACCTCTTTGGGGTGTACAAATAGTATTTTCCATTTATTTATATTGAAAGTGCAAATTTGTCCTAGTTACCAATGCTTTAAAAAATCGGGTCGAACAACGATCCAAAAAATATTACTAGGTCAAGATTCACTGGTTCAACTGGTGATTGAACCATTGGTTGAACTAGTGACGCCAGCATGATGTTATAAATACTTAATTATTTTTAAATTTTTATTGTGTGTGTATATCTATATATATGTTATATATATATTATTCTAGTATCATAGTTAATTATAAAATACTATTTTTTAGATCAAACTAAGTAGATACAAGTTTCAGGTTTTATTTTTCATAATCGAAAATAAGATCAGGAAAAATTAATTATAAATAGAATTAAAAATTACACTAATGAACAAAAAAAAAAAAAAAAACTAAGCCAGCTTGTTCAAAACCAGGTTGGTTCACTGATTTGTTGGTTAAACCATTAGTTCGAACAGTTCAAAATAAATCTTTGATTTATCCGGTTCAAAAAGTTGAACTAAACCGTTTTATTAATTATTTCATGCATGATCAAATTATCCAATTCGACCTGAATTTTAAAATATTGTAAATTACTTGAAGAGGAGGATAGGAATTATCGAGGAAAAAATTCAAAATTCTATATTTTAAAATAGGGATAATTTCATCAATACCCCTCTAGGAGACAATAATTTCATTAATACCCCTCTAAATTAGAAAATATCAAGAATACCCCTCTAAAAAGCAAAAATATTCACAAATACCCTTAAAACTTAAATCTTGTTATGATTTTTCGCTTTTAAATTATATAATAGTTGTAATGCAATTATCCATTGTAGTATTTAACATTAATTATTTCAAGATTTTTTTTTTGAATTTTATTTAAATAACTCACATAAGTCAAATTAAAAATATTTTGATATCAAAATTCTTGATATTAGAGTATTTTTCATATGACCTGCTCAAGCAACAGTTTTCTAATTAAACATTTATTGTCAACAAAAAAAGTAACATTGTATGAAGACCCTCTCACCTATTAGTCCACTTCAGCATGATCTTAACTTTAAATTATATATATATATATATATATATATATATAAAAGTAGGGCTACAATACTTTTATAAGTATAGAGCCCTATGTACTCATAAGTTTTTTTGATAATGGAGCTTCCGAATCGACGATCTACTATGTTAAATGTGATCTAGAGTGTTTGCAATTTTTAAAAAATAAATTTTGTGATTTTTTAAAATCATAATAATGTCCATCAAGTGGGCATAAAATGAGCTGTCGAAATCTCTATATTGATCTTTATCTAGATAGTAAATAAAATTTTCTATCAAAAATTCAATTGATTCCGATTTTTTTTCACCATTAAACTAGCAAGTATCCCATACTGACCATTAAAAATTGTCAATTTTGAGATCTTTTGATCGTAATGATATAAAAAAATTATAAAATTTGATTTCTTGAAGTTTTTAAATATTCTAGATAATATTTAACGTTATGGATCGTCGATTCGGAAGCTTTATTATTGAAAACGACTTATGAGTCAGAAGACGATCACACTCATAAGAGTATAGTAGCCTGACTCTCTCTCTCTCTATATATATACATCCTCTCAGCTGTAGTGATTTTTTACTTTTGCAATTGAGTGTTTTTTTTTTCCAACTAAGTTAAAAATTTTATCAAATTCATGTATGAGTGATCTCAATTGAAAAACTTTTAACTAAGTAAAACGCAAAAACAAAAAAAAACTAAAAGTTAAAGGGCTCTCTAAATGTTAAAAAATTGAAGTTAAGGGGGTATATTTCAAAATGACCTATAGGTGAGGGGTTTCCACTTATTTTATCCACCAATAATTAGTGTTAGAAATTAGAAGGGTATTCATGAAATTACTCCTCTATTATTTGTTATCAAAAGAATAACCCAAACAACTTTTAAGGGGTAAATTAGTCATTTTATAACTTTACCCTAACGTCAGTTAGAATAAAGGACAATTGTGATATTTTTCTACCTTTGAAGGGGTATATATGATATTTTTAATTTTATAGGAGTATTTGCGATATTTACATGTTTAAGAGGGCTAGTGATGAAATTGCCCTTTTAAAATATTAATTTTAATTTATTTTTTATTATTATTTTATTTTATTTAGCGAACCTCAGCACACGCGCTGTGCACGCGCGGACGTTACGCATGCTCGTGCTACTTGTGCGCGCCTACTCGCTCGGATCCATGCGGACATTTTGTGGGCGCTAATTAAAGGGCCTAATTAAGAAAAAGTTAACGTAGGGAATTCCAATGCTATTTTTTCTCGTTCTATTCCCAACGTTAACTTTTCTCATTCCCCCGTGTATATATATTTGGTCTACTGTTTATACTGCAGTATGAACATTGGAGAAAACAATAAGTGAAAAAGAGAGTTTTATTTTAAGCTTTTCCTCAATTTTCTATTTTTTTGATTTCTTTGTCGCTGGGTGTTGAAAGAGTCTCCGTCAATCTCTTCCGCGTTCGTACTCGTAGGAAGAAAAATTTCGGTCGTACCTTGGGACGGTGTTTCCGGTTAATCCCACACGTAGGATGGGAATATGTCTTAGGGCAGTGTCTTGCACACTTCCGGATAGAATTGTTTGATAATCTTCTTCCGCAATTTTTTGAAATTCAGCGATCATCTGTAAGTTAAATTTATTAATTTCATCACGAAATTAGATAGATTTTATCACAATCGGATTTTTCGTCACGGTTTTTCCAATAGGAATCTTATTGGAGAAACCCATTGACCCAATTCTAGTAATAATATATAGAAAACCCTTAACAGAGCGCCAATACTATCTAGTTAGATCGAGAAAATTACGAATATCGATTACATTGGTCGATTTAGGCCAATCCTTCATTTCCTCAATTCTTTTAGAATCCATGCCAATCCTAGCTTCTGAAATCACATGACCCAAATACGTTTCTCGAAACCAAAACTTACACTTTTTAATTTGGTGAAGTGCTTCTTCTCCTGAAGAATTTACAACACTAGAATGACGTCTGCATGATGACATAAATATTTAAATATTTAAATATTGTAATATTATAAATATTTAAATTTTATAAATGTAGTGTTCCGGATGTTTGGATAAGATTTGCTACAGTATTAGTGACTGGTTGATACATCTGGTGAGGGTCGGACTGAGTCGGAGTCATTTTTGCACGAAATGGACGCAGAAAGGGACTTGGTGCACTCAAAGGAGCAAAACTAGAGTTTTGCCAGTTTCGGGCATATAGAATAGGGTTTCGGTCGCCCAGAACTCGAGTGCTGAACTGAGTAGAACTGGAAGCCAATTCGGATCCTAGTTTCGGGTCCCTAGAAGTGGGTCCGAAAGTTTACTTTGGGAGTATCGATTGTCCTGACACGTGGCTGGTGGTAGGTGAGGTTCGCCGGAACAGGATTTGGGCACAGCACACCGCGGGCGGAGGAACCGAAGTGGAGTATTTGTGCAGCATAGAGATTTCGGATGCCCAGAACATGATTTCGGGCGCCTGAAAGTGCCCGTTTTTGTAGGGACAGCAGGTTTGAGTTGTGAGTTCTTAGGGCTTATCTTATCATTTCACTTCACTATAAAAGCTGGAGCTCGACCCCCTTGGAAGCTTTTTCACTCATTCTTCACAATGAAGCTCGAAATTGCAGTTTAACCCCTTATATCCCTCCAAATTCCACAAATTCCACCTTGCAGTGCTGTTTTAGCAGAATTCCTGCAGCGACCTTCGGCGTTTTGGCCCGTGTGCAACGTAGGAAGCTCCGATTGCAGTGTAACTTGGTTTGGTTGTTAGCTGACCTCTTGAAGCTTTCGTGGAACCATTTTGACAGAAATTGATTGAGGTTAGTATAGTCAATTTGCTGTTCTACCTAACTGCTATGGTTTTTGAGCTGAAATTGGTATTTTTAGGATTTTTATGGATAAATCCATAGAGGGAACTGGAATTTCGACCTAAGCCTAGTGTGCTTTTATTCTCCAGTGGTTTTGGAGCCTTCCTTCATCTAATTTGAGTATTAGAAGGTAAGTTGACATTTAAAGTGAGGGAAATCTAGCTTAAGTGCTGAATTTTGGGGTTATTGATGCAATTTTGATATTGTTGTGTTTAGATCTTGGGAGGAAGTTGGATTTGAACCAGAGAGTGATACTCCATCATAATTCACTGGTTTTGGGACCTTTTCTCACCTGATTTGAAGATCGGAAGGTGAAATCGACATTGAGATTGTTGTAAATTTGAGCTTTAGTGCTGAATTTTGGATTATTGATGGATTTTATTGTTTAAATCCTTAGAGAGGCTTGTTGCTGGTTCTGTCTGAGCTTGGCAGGGATTCCGGCGACTCCTCGCTGCCGTGGAATTGCACTAGAGGTGGGTTGAATGTTAAGCTACCGGAATTATTGTATTTCCTTCTAAGTTGTAGTCGTCGGCATGTATATTGATTATTGTTTATCATGTTAGATAGCTCAATTCATGGATTTGCATGCTTATTGGAATCTGAATTTGGAGCTTAAATGTTAGTCAAATTATACATATTGGATTTGGATTTGACTTAAGAAAAAACTAGTGTTTCTACATAGTCATATGTTAAAACTACCAGTTTTAGCTTTAGGAACCGTAGTTGGTTTGTATCGCCGCAGTTTGTAAGCCGTGGATACCCAGGATAGTGTAGAATGCATTTACGCTCGTGCTGAGATGCCGAGCTTATTTTTACAGTAGTGTTTAGGCTGTTCCGATCTGTCGGGTGCCGTTTAGGATTACGGTGAACCCAATTTGCTGTTTTTGCATCAGATTGTGCCGAGGGCACATGAGTTTGGTTGTTGTTAGACCCTGTTTACTTCGATTATAGTCTGTGAGAGCCTGATTAAACTTCACAGAGACAATTATAAACTCGGTTGGGTCGTGCCCACGAATGCCATTCTGGAATGAGGTTTCAGTGCGATGAGGTCGCAGTTTCTATTAGGACAGTTCTTGTGCTGGCCACCCCAGTAGGTGGTGTACAGCGCAGTTGGATACAGGCTGGGTGGGCCCGTTTGGGTAGCCCGAGTGAGGTTGGATCAGTAGTAGTTAGTGACATTTTTTCCGACCTTCAGTGAGGTTGTAACGTGAGTAGAGTTCCTGTCGTCTTGTCAGACCTTTTTACTTGGACCGGCTACTCTTGAGTCACGGTGTAGTCCAATTAGGCGAGACGGGTGTATTCACAGTCTCTAGAGAGTTTTCTCCACCGGTTACTTTGAGTCACGGTATAGCCCAGTTAGGTGAGACGGGTGTATTCACAGTTTCTAGAGAGTTTTCTTCACCGGCTACTGTAGAGCTACGGTGTAGCCTAATTAGGCGGAACGGGTATATTCAGTCCCTAGAGAGTTTTCTCCACCGGCTGCTCGTGGGGTAGTGTACGGGTTCGCTTCGACAGGCGGGACGGGTGTATTCACAGTCCCTAGTGAGATTGGGTCAGAGATTGTATTATTTTACAGATTGTAGGGTTGGATCATGATAATATAGTGTCATATAGCTGTAGATTGTTTCCAGTTCCTTACTATCATTGAGTATACATCTGTAGACTTAGTGGGTGAGCCGTTGAGGTCGGTAGCGGTACCCACTGAGGACTACTTCTTTTTGCAGTAGTTCTCACGTCCAGTTGTTGAAATCTTTTGCAGAGCCTTCTTCTTCGGCTGCTGCTACTGCTGATTCGGATAGTGGAAAGGGAGTCGCGAGTTAGATCTCTTCCCAGTTGCTACTGACCTAGAGACATTTTACCAGCTACAGATAGTTGTAGTTTTTGGTTCTTTACATACTTATGTTGTTCCTCGCTGGAGCGAGTATTTATGTACCAGAATACTATATATGTACAGAACCGATGTTATTTATATATGCTTTTCTTTTTAACAGTTCTATACTACTAGTTATAGTATTGTATGTTTACAGGTATAGCTATCGCTTCGTATACAGAAAAAATTCCTTTGTATACGGCGGATTTGTCGGCGTGTCCGGAAAAACGAGTAATCCGGGGCGTGACAATAAATATTATAAATATTTAAATATTTTAAATTTTATTTTATATGTATATTATTCTAGTATAATGCTTAATTATAAAATATTATTTTTTAGACCAAATTAAATAGATCCAAGTTTGCAAATTTCATTTTTCCTAATAGAATTTTTTTTTCATTTTTCATAATAGAAATTAAAATCAAACAAATCAATTATTAATAAAATTAAAAATTGTCACGTCCGAGTTTTGCCAAATGGACCCATTTGGACCGTACAACAGACCCGCCAAGCGGACAAGATTATTTCTATATGCACGAAGTAGATAGAGACGTATGCCAACTTGTACAACACATATATATTATGAGCATAACTAAGAATCAGAATATTCGCTACTAAATTGAAACTATTATATTTAACCACTTAAGGTTTATAGAACATATGAATCTCCAAATGAGAGAATTCTTCTCCTATTATGGAAGACGCGAGAGGGTGAGAAAGATCCAGAAAGAGAAATCAGGTTGAAGCTACTCTGTATAGAAGATGGGTCAAGTATAATTCTTCTCTTAGTTAGTAAATCTTGTTTCACCTACACCTTTTTTTACTTGGTTTTCTCTTATTTATAGTTGTTCTAGCTTTTGTTAAGAGGACGGATTTACAGACACTTCAATTGCGGAATCCCAACAATCGATATCGGAGCTAGTATCGGATCAGCAACAGTCGGTATCAAGGCAAATAGTGAATTCTCTAAATATGGTTTCAAAGTGACTGCCAAATTCCCAACATAATTAAGTTAATAGCTTAGGAATTGAAGTTCTCCCAGCTTTTTGTTCTCATTTCAAAAAGTTTTACACTAGCACACGAGAGGTGAAAAAAATTAAAGCAGTTAGTTTTTTTTTTTTTTTTTTTTTTTTTTTTTTTTTTTTTTTTTTTTTTTTTCCTTTCATAGTTGACGTCCCTACTAGTTAGAGCAAAATTAATTACGATATTCTAGAAATGTTGTATTATAATTTGAGCTTAATTTACGGCAAACTAAGTAACTAAATGAGCATTTTCAACCAAAAATCATTTTGGTCCTCTCCGCATGTGTCGTAGTCATATGAAGTGACGTATTATGTCATTTATGTAATAATAAATTGATTTGAATCCATAGTATTTGGAGCTGTTGCTTATTTAGCTCTGACTATTATTTAAAATTTTTAAATTTATTCTAAAATTATCAAAATACCTCTCTAAATCCATATTTTCATTAGTAAACCCTAGGATTTTGGAGATATTTGAAAGATTTTTTGGAAATCAATTCGGACATTTTGGTCAACCAAGTATATATATTAGATATTTGGCTAAATTACAGAAAACATCTTTGTCAAAACCCAATTTTTCATCTTTTTCTGTCATTTAAAAACCTACACTTTGCCCCCTCATAAAATAAAAAATGTTCACATGGGGTATGGTATGAACTGTGATGATAAAATGACTATTTTGCCCCTCACTATTTTGTCTCTCACTATGTTCACAGATGTTCACAGGAAAGAAGGCTGAAGGCATTTTTGGCATAAAAAATATATAATAATATTTTATAAACGGAACCCTATAACGAAGTAATAACGGCAGGGGCCGAAGTAAACATTTTTTATTTTACAAAAGGACAAAGTATAGATTTTTAAATGACAGGAAAAAAAATGAAAAATCGGATTTTGACAGAAAAATTTTATATAATTTAGCCTAGATATTTTTAAAGTTTTAGCGGGTATTTAGGCATCATCCCTATTTTTTTTCAATATAGTTCGTTACTTATAATGAATCAAAAATATTTTCATTTAAGATTTAAGTATATATTTTAGTGCTGACACCGAGATAAGGACAAATCTGAGAGAGATACATAGCACTAAAAAAGGTTTGGTATACGGTTCAAGCTTCGGTAAACAACTATGCCGAAGGCTATTTTAGATAATGACTTCGACAAAAGGGATTAACTTTCGTAACATGTGACATATCGAAGGCATTTTCAAATAGAGGCTTCGGTGAGGGCGAGAAATTCAAAATTAAAAGTACTATAAAGTTCAAACAAAAAATGCGAAAAAATTAAGAAATTGGCTAGGATCGATTAGGGAACAATTTTGTAAATAAGATATAATTACCTACATAAATCACTCCAATATGACTATGCTAGATTTGAGCCTAGCGACTACAGGAAAGAAGGAAGGCAACAAAGAAAGAAAGGGGATAATCAGTAACTAGGCTTAGAAGTAGCTGTGATACTGCTCGATTTCGGCCTGGGTCAAGCGTTTTAGCTTAAATGGGCCAGCATCCTCCCCTTCCCTGTGGCGGGAGGTCATTTGGGTTGAGTCATGTTCGAAATGGCGTGGGGTTGAGTTGGGCCGAGTAATGTTCGAAGTGACGTGAGGCTGGTTGGGCCGAGTCATAATCGAGACTTGTGGGCGCTATATCTGTACACTTTAAATGAATTTGTTGTGTATTTCTAAAAGCTCGAGTTTTTAGAATTAATGATTAGCGCCAACGATCCGACAAAGCGTATGAAGTGGTTGAAATCTGAGAGGCCAAATGCTTTATAATTTGGCCAAACACCTCAAGGCTTAAACCGCTCAGGTTAAGGCGAACTTGATTGGACTATTTTCTCTTCGATCAGCGCTTGAGATATAAGTCAAGAAGCAAACTAATCAGAGCGCAACTTGTGTTCTGTCCTTGCTTTCCCTGCCAATAATATGTTAAAATTTCAAAATTCTAAGTCAAATTGCTTGTGCATGGGAATGAAATCTCAAGGAGACCCCCATTATCCAACTTCATACAAAGAGGTGCTCCTCACAAAGTGTAGAATCCCCCGGATGCGTTCACGAGAATTTCATTTATCATCAACTCCATGATCCATAATTCGAAGCCTCAGTTGCACAATTGGCCACTAAACTTTACTCATTTTACATTTCGGCCCCTAATTTGTTGTTTTTTTCCCCTACTAGTATTCGATCTCTAACCTTTATATCTTGGTACAGTTAGACCCCAACTATCCCATTTTTTATTAATTTTTTATTTTGATGAAGTAGGTCATGTCAACTTCAATAAAGTACTGTCTACTCAGATAGATTATCACTATGGTTTAGTGGCACCTATTCAATCTCAGCATTGATTTTGGTAAGCTTCTGGAAGAACTTGACGGCACGTGAATCTTCGCAAGGTGTCAAATACTCAAAATTCGATAATTTAGCATTATGTGCGAGATCGAGGCAGTCGTAGGCCTAGAGGACAATATTGAGCGTGGTGAGAGTGGTGTTGATGTGATCGGTGCACATATGGAAGAAAAGGTTGGAGATCGATCAAAGTGTAAAAAAGGTGAGGTTAGGAAACAATGTGTAAAGGTTAAGTTAAGAAGAAAAGAGACTAAAATGAAAAATCGGATACAGGTTGGAGACCACCATACACGGAACGATAAAATACCATATTTTCTGCACAATTTATAATTCAAATCTACTTCAATAAACTCCGCCTTAACAACTACACAGAGAAGTAACAATCTCTATAAACATTCTTGTTAATTTCATTGGTTTATATCAAATTTACAAATTTTCGGATCGAGATAAAATTGTTTAAATTACATTCTGTAGTCTTCTTAGAAAAGGTTAAATACACCAAAGCTATCTGAAAACTTTCACTAATTTGGTGATAGGCATATGAACTCTAAAATTTTACATTTGCCATCTGAACTTTCAAATTTTTACAAATAACCATCTATTTTTGTATTCATCAATTTTGAAGTTACTATTATTAGCCAAATGGTCAAAGAAACTTCTGGATGCCAAAAACTACTTTTATGAGTGAAATTGACTATAATTTTTATATTTTATTTCTAATAATCAAATGTTAAAAAATAAATGTTTTACTGCAAGATCAAATTTTGACGGCAAAAAGATCTCATTTTACATTGCTTGGGCGAGTCTTTAACGATTTCCTGACCATTTGGTTAATTGTCAGTAACCTCAAAACTAATAGAATACTTATCTAAGATAGTTAACTACAGAAGATCGAAAGTATATATAGTTGCAAACGTAAAACTTCTAATGTTTATATGGCTATTCGTAAACGCGCGGAAGTTTAAATGGTTCTGCTGCATTCAACGCTTTTAGGAATACATAGTGAGGGTATGAATTATTTCTCCTCACTCTCCTCTCCTTTCCAAACAGGGAGGATGCCCTGAGCAGCCAATCTCTTCTCCACCCAGAAAACAACATGCCTTGCTGTGATCCTTTTCTCATCAATGAGGAAGGGCTCAACAGTGCTTGGCACTGAGCCATATGAGCTTAATGAGAAGCCCTTTGGACCTGCAAAAAGTGCTTTTGAACTTCATTACATGACTTATAATGAATATAATAATAATTGGAAAAGCCAAAATAGTAGAAGTGGTTTTTTGGCATACATAACCCTTACAAACATGTGAAATTTTTGATAAAGTTTGTTTGTGTTCGTGCCGTTATCATGTATCTAAAAACTACCTAAGTTCCTATGCAGAAAGAAGTTTACTGAGTAAATAACACGGAAGAAAAACATGCATGCGTATAAAAATAGATTTTAGGATTGCAAAATGCAACTACCAAAAATTGTAATGCGGAACGCATCGTTGACAATATTGCACTATGAAATTTGAGAGTCAGCATTTTACGCCAAGTACATCATTTTTTAATTCAGGAACAACTATCAAACATGAAACATTTGGCAAACAATATTAAAAAGGGGCATAATGTTGGATCTAGAACATGTTTAAATGTGTTTAAAAGTTCTCAGAATAAAGAATAAGATGGTAATTTTAGCAACTGATAACTTTTTTATCATCTTGAACCACTTTGATTCCAGGGTAAGGCATGTGTTGAGGTTTACAGGTTTCTGGGAGACTTTTAGGTCACCACCAAAAGAGAGAGAGAGAGAGAGAGAGAGAGAGAGAGAGAGAGAGAGAGGATTGATGTTAGCTAAATTATATTACTATACATATAAATATGGATTATTCCTTCATATATGTGTACATATTGGATACATTGATATTACTATACATATAAATAGGCACATTAACAAATTACCTGTGAGGACTCCATTAGGAAAGAAGGCCCAGAAGCAGTATGGGATGTTGTTCTTTAAGAAAGAGCCCTCCAACTGTAATTCAATTAAACATCCAGGAAATTAAAAGGGTTAAAGTGTTATATAATTGTGCTATTTAGCATTGGCTATATGCACTTTACCTGCTTCAACTACTCATTCATACATTGAAGGGGTTTCAAATTATATATATATATCAACATCGAAAGAGTAAAAGAATGTCAAACTCTCACCAAAATTAAATTAACTTTGGTTAGATTCTATATCACAACTACTGCTGTTGGAAGGAGAGGAGTATTAAACTAAAAACTTTTATTAAATATTATTGGACTAAATTTCGGTGGTGGATTAATTTTCACATATTTACAGCAATCTATATATAGTCATAAATCAAAATCTTAATAGCAATAGTTGAATAAGATTTAAACTTATCTCTTATACCTAACCAACAAAATATTAAGAGATAAATTTGACAGAAATAAATCTAAACTTATCAAAAATATTGGGTTACTTATCAACATTATTGAAAAGTTCACTAATAAATATTTTTCTCCTCATGTCAAAGTCATCCGCCCGACGACTGCCAGATAATTGGTTTGGGACTTCAATTTATCCCTGTAGTGTAATTCATATTTACTTTGTCATTATGTGGTTTAAAACATTGCAATTAACTATTTTTTTTGATTTAGCACATTATTATTTTGTTGCTATGTGGTTCAAAAATTTACACTTAACTATTTTGTGGTTACTTTACTATCCTATTTGTTAGTAAATCTTTTCAGTAAAAAAAAGGATAAACTCATATAATAGTTAAATATAAGTTTTTGAACCACATGTAGATCCTCAGCAGATCAAACCTTACCACAAGATTTTACAATAATAGAAACAACAGTACGAAGCAAAACAATAAGTCACTTGTCTTTTTAAGGTAAAAATATAAAAAATTTATCTGAACTTTAGTCCTTTCTGGTTCAACTACTAGACATTTTAAGATTTTGATACTGGTACTCAATCTTTCAATTTATTTGATTCAAGTCATCTGATAGTCCTTCTGTTTTAAAACTTGTGCTCATTACTTACTTTTATGAAATTGTATAGCATGGATTACGTGGAATATACTATGTAAACCTGTAAAATATAACAATATATTCAAATTTGAAATAGAAGAGTCATTTAATGACTCAAATTAAAATATTAAAAGAAAATGTGTAATAAACTTATGTGAAATATGGATTATTTTGAATCTGCTATTCAATCTTTCAGAATTTTGATTTTACTTCCCCATCTTTTAATTTTTTTAATTTGAGTCAGTTAACGATAAATGGGCTTCAAAATTTAAGCTATTTACCTGCTTAAATAAACTTATAGTTGCAAAAATTGCACGAAATATACTAATTAAAACTTATAAATATAAGCGACGCATTCAAATTTTAAAGTCAAAATACTATCGACTGATTCAAATCAAACAAATTAAAAGGCTGGATAGTAAAATTAAAATTATGAAAGATTGGATAAGTGATTCATAATGGTTTATAGTTCTATACATTTTTTACATTAAAGAAATTAGTAGCAAAATCAAAACTTCAGTAGAATAGATGGTTTAAATCAAGTTGGATCATTGTTCAGGTAAGTTGTGTACTTTATTGCCTATCTTAATATTAATATACTACACTTTTAACAACGGCCAATTGGTATAAAAATTATAGTAATATTTGGAATGACCACTATTCTCCAAAAACTTAAAATTACCGGAAAACGATCTTTCAATATTTATATTCAACACACCCTAATATTTGGGCTAAAGACGGTTTGATAGGTCCAAGACGTGACAAGAATTAAACGGGAGAAAATTAAATAACGCCAAGAGTCTGGCAGTATTCAAACTCAGGACATGCTGCATTGATACCATATTAAATTATATGAAATAATTATTCTTTAAAATCCTAAGTTACTAGAGTACGATGTTTTTAATATTTATATTCAACAATTATTTGGTTCACAATTCATACTTTAGAAAATTTACGGCGACCCCCTAAACTATAGGCTATAGTGAAATAGACCCTCCAACATTATTCTTTCCTCATATACTAACTTCTAATTCAATTCATAAAGATTACTTAAATCAGAAGAATCAATTTTTTTTTGAAAAAAAAAGAAAAAGAAAGTTGAGGGCTCAATTTTGGAACAAAAGAAACTAAACAAAATTACAAAGGAGACAAAGATAATCAATGAGTAAGTATACATGTATATGTATGTCACTAACCCTGTTATCCTGAAATGAGAGCTCAACTTGTGACACATCCTCTTGGGCTTCAAGAGTGGATCTTAATGCAGGAATCACTTCCTCTTCCATAAGCTCAGGAAGTGCTTTTGCAGGAGCCTTTTTCGCCTTCCCCGGCACCGCTTTCGCCGCCGGAGTCGCCGCCTTCGACTCCGCCTCCGCCTCCGCCTCTCCTCCCTCCTTATCAGTCACTGCAGCAAAATATTTCATAACCATATTACTGTTAAATAATACGAAACAACCGTTGTTCCGTGAATATTTTTGTACTTAACAATTGCTACCATGATCACATTTTCAACAAAACTTCACAAAGTTTAGATTAATAAAAAAAAAGAAGAAGATGTAGTTACAAGTTGCAGTAGAAGATTCTTGTGATCAGTTACTACAAAAATCATAAACTTTATATTACTACCATGATCACATTCTCAACAAAACTTCACAAAGTTTAATTAGAATAAATTAATTACATGAGAGAGAACAGGAAAGTTAAAAAGAAGAAGAAAAAGATGTAATTACAAGTGACAGTAGTAGGAGAATCTTATCAGATTAGTACAAAAATCATGAACTTATTATTACCATAATCACATATTTTTGAACAAGATTTTACCAATTGCAGTAGAAGACTCTTGCACTGCCGAAGAGATGACGGCGCAGCGACGCGAAAATCGGCATTTTTTCGGTTCAATTCGGCGGTCGCCGACCGCAGGGGAATTCGCAAAGAATGGCAGAATCTTCCTCCTTAGATGATGACTTGTTAGAGGGCTAAATGTGTTGAGAGATTGAGAAGCCATTGAGGAGGAAAAAAGAAAAAAGAAAAGAAAAAAAAAAGGTAAAAAAAAAAAAAAGAAAATTGGCTAACAGTGCTTAGCTTGGTTCTTTTTTTTTCCCTTTTTTTTTTTTTTTCTTGAATCCGATAAAGTTGTTTATTTCTTTTAAATTTTTTTTGAAGTGAGAGGAAGAGGAATGGAGAGAGAGAGAGAGAGAGAGAGAGAGGATTTGAATGGTGGAGTGAGAAGGGGTTGTGGTTTGAGTTCATTTGGGAAGGAGAGGGAGTGGTGGGAAATGTGGGGGGGATTTTGTTACAGATGATTCTATCCACAGGTTGTTTGGATGGTCCAACACACTCNGCTAGAGAAGACACTTAACATTTTTTTTTTTTTTTTTTGAGAGAGATAGATAGCACGTTATCTGTTTCGTTTATTTTATTTAGAAATAAACTTAGCTATAAATATGAATCAATAAGGATTCGAACTTGGGTCTCGGATATCAACCACCAAACCTTTTGCCATTTGCTGTAGGGACGGTCGGTAACATTTCTTGTTTATACATATATTTATATGGGTGTTGGGGTGTGGGTAGGGGTGGAAACGAGCCGAGCTCGAGCGAGCTTATGTCAGCTCAAATTCGGCTTGAAATTAATTTCGAGCCTAAATCTAGGCTCAAGCTCGCGCTTGAAATTAATTCGAGCCGAGCTCGAGCGAGCCAATTTCGAGTCGAGCCGAGCTCGAGCTCTAAACGAGCCGATTGAAATTCTCGACATTATATAATCAATAGTTTAATTTTATAGAACATTACCTATAATTTGATGTAATGTCCAATAGTTCAAAATACAAAATAATTGTAAGAATGGGAGTTAGGGTGACTGCCTGACTGGGGGAGGGTCAGAGAGAGAGAGAGAGAAGAGGGGAAAAAATTAGGGATTTAAAAATTTGAATGTTATCATATTTTAGGGTTATGTACAACAGTGAAAGTCTGAAAGAGAGAGTGTGTATGTAAATTTAAAGTTGGGCTCAATTGCACGGTTGTACTTGTTGGGTTTATTTTATGGCCAACAATAATGGCCCAAATTAAAATAAGCCTATATATAATTAAAATACATTATATTTATAAAATTTATATATATTATATATATATATATATATATATATATATATATATATATATATATATATATATAATATATATATATATATATATATATATAGAATTTGGCTGGAATACTATTAATAGTAAAACGCTCTTTTTGCTATCGAATTTTTAACCCTTGGATGAAAAATTATAAGTTCAGGATGATATGTCGGTTAGAGTTGAGTGGTGCTCCATGGTAGGGTTGAGTGTCCCCACTGGGTTATAGTATTTAACCAATGTTAGAAATAATAAAAGAGTTGATCCAAAGGCTAAAAAATTGGTAGCAACAATAGGATTTTGCTACTAATAGTACCGCAGTCTAACTCTCTCTCTCTCTCTCTCTTCCTCCCCTCTGCCCATCCTATAGTGGTCCTATCTGTTGGGCCACAGGGGCCTACCCCATCATCTCTCTCTCCGAGTCACCTAGAGCTCTCACCTCTAATTCGCGCCTGAATGCCTGAGGCAACAGAATAGAACAAGGTAGAAGCGGCTAACATGAGTGAGGTTGATTTCTCTCTATCGTGTAACACACGCTCGCGAGATCAGGCCAGGATGGTCAGTTAAGCTCATCGTAGATCAGGAGAGAACCTGATAACCCCGGCATCATCTCTCGTCCCTCGAATCCATTTCTCTCTCCTCACAAGTCACACCCCCAGTCTCCCTCTCTCTCCCGTCTCTCGTCTCTCTATATTATAATATATTTTATATATATATATTATATATTGCTATCTAACTTTTATGAAAAGACCACTCCCCTTGTACTCATAAATTTTAATCGTTGATTGATGGAATTGTGTGTTAGGATGATAGTGGTCCCACTTAATATAAGCGTCACCCTAGGGTTATGGGTAATTGGTTGATATTATATGATCTAACGGTGAAAGAATGATCAATGGAATAAATCTAAAGAGCGAAAAAATTAATGAGTAATAAGAGAACCATACTCATAGAAGTATAGTAGCCGTGACTCAATATATATATATATATATATATATATATATATATATATATATATATATATTCGAACTTTTCGAGCTTTTCGAGCCTAATTCGAACGAGCCGAGTAATACTCAAGCTCGGCTTGAAATGAATTTCGAGCCTTTTATTTTGTTCAAGCTCGGCTCATTTAATTTCGAGTCGAGCTCGAGCGAGCCAAATATCGAGCCGAACACGAGCCGAACGCGAGCCGGCTCGCTCGTTTGCCAGCCCTAGGTGTGGGGGGTGTGTTTTCACTTTGTCTTTTGCCATTTATTATAAGCTAAATTTAAATTTTTTTAATTTTTTTTTGTTTTTTTATATTCTTGGGTAGAGTATGTATGGGATAGTTCCGTACTATCTCAATATTGCAAGTTAGTACACTGCTTTTTTTTATTTTTTTAAGGTTAATTATATTATTGGCCCTCAACATTTGCACCATTTTTCACTTAAGCCTCCAATTTTTTTCTTTTTTTTTGCAATCAAGTCTTGATCTTTTGATTTTATTATAATTACGTTCCAGTCTTTAAAAAAAGGAGTTAATTTAATGGACTTGCCATATCAGCGCCTACGTGCCTTTATTTTGCATGTCAATTTTGGTTCTTAAACTTTATATATTTTTCACTTTAGTCCTCAAAAATAAAAATTTAAATTTTTTAATTTAAATTCAAAATTAATATTAAATTGAAATTTAAAACTAATCAGAAATTAGAATTCTAAATTTGAATTTAAAACTACAAATTTGATTTAAAGCTGAATTAAAATTTTGAATTGAAATTGAAATTTGAAATTTCAAATTTAAATGAAACCTAAATTTTTTTATTTTGATTTTGATATTTGAATTTTCATTTAAAATCAAAATTTCGAAACTAAAATTTAAATTTAAAATCTGAATTTGAATCTAAAATCAAATTCAAAATTTTGACTTTAAATTTTAAATTTGAATTCAAATTTTAAAATTTGAATTTGAGATCAATTCTAAATTTGAATTTAGACTTCGAATTCAAATTAACATTTTGAATTTGAAAGTCCAAAACAAAGTTTGAAATTAAATTAGAATTAGAATTCAAAATGTGAATTTGAATCTAAAATTAAATACAAAATCAAAATTTGAATTTAAAATCTAAATTTAAATAAAAATTTTGATTTGAATTTATAATTTAATTCAAAATATAATTTAAATTTTAAATTTAAATTGTATAATTAGCCGGCGCTGACACAGCGTTTCTGTAGTGCTGACACGGTGCTAACGCGGCATTTTTTGTCAATTTGAGCATCCGTTCTGATGGCTGGAATTTAATTGTAATGAAATCAAGAGGTTAGGAACTAGAGTGCAAAAAAGAAATGTTAGGGTCGAACGGATGGAATTTAATTGTAATGAAATCAAGAGGTTAGGAACTAGAGTGCAAAAAAGAAAGGTTAGGGTCCAATGGTGTAACTAATCCATCTTTTTAGTTAGGGCAATTTCAAATGCGACCATCAAAAAGCTATTTTGTGGGCTGTTGATTGGGTGGATACGATTCATTTGATGGGGAGGAAACACCAAAAATGTATAACAAAATGGCCCAAAATTTGGCCCTGGGTTTTCTGGGAGTGTTAACATCATTCAGTAACTTGGTGAGGCGCATAGGCCATTGTGTTGTAGTGTAAAATTATGAGTAAGCATTTGGACCGGATATATGATATTGAAACCTCAACCTCGGCTTAAGCCCATTTACTAAATAACAAAGTGATTGCCCAGTTTGATTGGCCTAATGCTCCTCTTGTTTATTTATTTATTTTTATTTTTATTTTTTTTAGGCAAAAATTGATTGCAGCTAAGGCTTAGGCTTTGTTTGGGGTTGTGGGAAGATTGCGTTATCTGCCACAAAAAAGTACGATAGAAAAATATCATGTTTGTTTCCGTATGTAATTATTGCGTTCTGCATATCGCAATGAGTCTGTTACGATATATCTTTTCGCGGTCCTATGGAAAAACGCAAAAGTCTAAATATTCTTCGAGAATTTGGCTCTACAAAAAATATAGATTTACTAATTATTTCAGGGATATTTTAAGATAGATGATCTCCCTGTGCCAATAATCATACACTGTTTATCAAATAAATTATACCCAACAACAAAGGCAAATGCCAAAGAAGCTTGTATTCTTATTATTTACATATAGTTGATGTAGTTATAAAGACAACATAGTAGTTAAAAATTTAGCAGTTATAACTATAATCACTACAATAAAATTAGGTTATAGGGACGCATGTTAGGGACACTTTTGTTTAAGTGTCTCATTTATGTCAAAATTTTAAAAAACATCTACTAATCTCTAAATATAAAGCCGAATCCAATAAAAAATAAAATGTTATTATACTCAACCCACCCAACCCAGCCCATTTGGTCCGATTCTAAACAAAAAGGAAAAAAAAAGAAAAATCGATTGCCATCTCCCATTCTCCCCTCACTCAATCTACTGAAATCCTAGACGAAAGGCCCTTCCCTCTCGTTCTCCTCCGCCACCGCAGCCAACGAGGTAGAGTTCCGACGGTTGCTAGATGCTTAAATAGGTGTTGCTAAATTAGCAGCACTTTTTTAGGTTATAGCGACACTCCTTAACTGTCGCTATATACCTTGCGACTCCACATATAGCAACACTTTTTAACAGTGTCGGTAATTTAGCCAGCAACACTTTTTTTTGACCTATGCCGATATTTAAAAGTGTCGCTATAGACCGTTTTTATTGTAGTGAATATATATTCTTATTTGGTTGGATAAAGTGAAAAGCATTTCAACTATAAATAAATTAGTTGTCTGGTTGCATGCAATTAGGAACCGTATTTACAAATTTTATTACTTCATGCCTAGGGTGATGAGGTTACCTCAATTGTAGAAAGAATATTTTTCATTCAAAAGATGATTAGATAGGTTAGTTTCATTTTATGTCTAAAATTTCTTTCTTCAACCACTATAATTAAAACTGCGGCCAATTGGAACAAAGTTCTTGCTCACATCTTGTTGCATTTATAATAGAACAACAACCACGTGCAACCGAACTAGCATCAAGCCTAAGCACAATTTGAGCCCAAAATTCTTTTCGAAAGCTAGGTCAAACACCCACTTAGCTATTATTCTATAGGGTAAAATGGTACGACAGTGTTTGTATTTGCCAAAATTGTAATTTACCCCAAATTTTTTTATTTATTGTCATAGATTACTTTCTAAACTTTTTTCTAATTTTCTGAAACATCAGTTAACATTGATTCTTGTTTTGGAATTCAAAATCTCTTATCATATGTTAAATACAATATTTTAGAAATCCAATCAGCCATATGTTAGAAGTTCAGCTAGAGTCAAACTGTAAAATAATAGTAATATAAAAGACTAAATTATAGAAAAATTTCCTGTCAAAACACGATTTCTCACTTTCCTTCCTGTCATTTAGAAACTTACACTTTGCCACCTTATAAAATAAAAAATGTTCATTTCACTCCCTGCTGCTAGTGATCCATTGGGGTTACGTTTATAAAATATTATTATATATTTTTTATGCCAAAAATACCCCACCGTCTTCTCTCATGTTGCCTCGTCCACCTCTGCTGCCTCGCCCTCGCCCACATCTTCGTCCATGCCGACAAACACTCTCTCGCCCTCCTTTGCCGCCTCGCCTTCGCCCTCACCCTCACCCTTGCCCTTGCCCTTGCCCGTCTAGATTTTCTCGATTTCCTCCGGCCTCGATTTCCTCACTACTGTCGCCGAATGGAGGGGCGGCGAGGTGGCATGAGGAGAAGGGGAGTAGGCGGGGAAGAAAATGGAGACGAACTCCGACCGATTAAGGCGCAAAAAATAGAAGAGAGGAGGCGGCGGATGAGCGAGATGAGGGAGAAGACGAAAATGGTGAGGGACAAATTGGTCATTTCGTCATCATAATTCACACCGTACCCCCATGAACATTTTTCATTTTATAAGGGGGCAAAGTGTAGGTTTTTCAATGACAGGGGGAGAAGTGAAAAAGTGGGTATTGACGGGGGGAGTTTTATGTAATTTAGCCATATAAAAAATATAAATAGCATGTCTGTAAATATGCTATTTAAAAAAAGATTAATTTCTTTATTGTGTTTAGAGATAATATTTATGTCTGTTTCAGCATATGTTGCTTACCTTGTTAGTTTTTTAGAGTGGCAGAGGCAGTTAATAACCAGGGTTTACTTGAACCAGCTAGTGTTTTTTTTTTCCTCCTTTTCTTTTAGAGAGAAAGAAATGTAGCATGCCACCCGCTTTGTTAATTTCTTTTTAGAAATAAACTTAGCTGGAAATGTGAATTAATTATGATCGAACTTGAGACCTTGGGTACCAATCACCAAACACTTTGTCACTTGCTGTAGGGAAGGTCCGTAACCAGCTAGTTCATTAGTTTTATAGGTTAATCGATTGGTTCATCCCGTTCATATTGGTTCAACCTAGGTTTGCTCTAGAACGGCTTTCCAACCTTAGACCAAATCTGCAGTAAGGCCATGGCCATCATACTAGTTCCTGATAACTAGGGGTGACAATCGAGCTCGCTATTCAGGAGCTAGCTTGTGTTTGGCTCGAAGTGAGCTCGGAATCGAATCGCTCGTTTAGTAAATGAGCCGAATACGAGCTGAATTTTTCAGCTTGCTTAATAAACGAGCCGAACACGAGTAGGGTCAACTTGCTCGTGTTTAGCTCGATAACCACTTGAATATATATATTTTATATTCATATAAGTTATAAATAAATAATTAAATATATAAAATATAAATTTTTATTATTTAATTTTTAGTCCAACCTAAATATAAAGTCCAACTCAATTCTAAAAAAGCTCATTTACATGTAAAGTTTCAATAATTGCATCAAAATCTAATGAGCAAGATCTAAATTTTTTTTCCTATAAATATATCTTGTTTAATTCTTTTAACTTATTGTTCGTGAGCTAGCTTGTTAATAAATGAGCCAAATACGAGCGAAAATTTTTGACTCAATACTTTAATGAGTCAGCTCGTGTTCGGCTCATAGACGCCCCTACTGATAACTTGATTCCACTGGCCTGTCCAGTTTGGTTTTTTGAAATCATGTGTACTGGGCTTTTTCTGTGGGCTTGGGCTTATTACTATTCTCCAAGGCCCATTGTTTTGGGCTTATCACCATTTTTAACTAACTTCTTTGCTACAAAATTAATTGTTGTACTTTAATGAACCTAGATAGGGCTCTTCTCTCATTGGTGGTTGGGATCAAGTCACTTATTCACATGTGATGCATATGAGTCATATTCTAACAATCACATGATATAATGAAAGGAGTTTAAAACATGAGTAAGCTGTGATTATTTTAAAATTTAAGTAGAATGATATTTAAATTGTTGTTCTAATAGTATGTTAATCAAAAGCTTAAACAGATAGAGGATGATATATATAGATATTATTTATTTAATTATAGCTAACCGTCATTTTTAAGCCATTATCGACAGTTCGTGGAGCCCACCATGTCTCAAACCATGGATCAGATAATGAATAGCTTAAATTATTAATGATATGTTAATAGGCTTTTTCTACATGCATGGAGATAAACAAATCATATATACACTTAAGGGCCGGGCACATTAATTAGTGAAAGGTCTTTTATATTAATATTTATTTATTTTTATTATAAAGACTTGTTCTCACAATCACATGATGTGCAATTAAAGAATGAGGGCTCGTTTTAAGTATTGTTTCTAATCTTATATTAATCAATTAACAGTTTAAACTGATAGAGAATGATGAATAATCTATTTCATACCTAACTGTCTTCTTTTCATGCAGTTATCGACAGTTTGTGGAGCCCACCGTATCTGAGACTGCGTGATCTAGATCACCAATAGCTTAAATTATTGATAATATTTTAATTAATTAGGCATTGTAGTGTGTGGGGACAAACAAATAATTTAGCATTAATTATTATGCATTCTTGTAAATTAGATCTTGTCTCTTCTCTCAATGTTAAATTATTAAATTAATACAAGTAATAAAAGAATTGAGATAAGGTCATTCCAGAAGCAATACACATGTTTTTTTTTTAAAAAGTGGCCTAATTTTTATGCATCCCCACCTACCTCTTTATTGAGAACTACCACACAATGTTTCCTTTTGATAATTTAATGCCATGTCTATGTATCTTGCTTTGTACCATATAGTACTATTTAGTAAATCAACTTTATACATGTGACAACTTACAAATAAAATTTATAAAATTTAATTATTTATCTCAAAAACTTTGTCACCATTGGATTGGATTGAATTTGAGATATTTTCGATAAGCATAAGATGTTGACTTAAGGTGTCAGAGAAATGATGATGTGGTATATTTTGTCCTCAATAGAAATTTAGTTGTTTTATTAACTTGTTGATACTGATGTGTCCTTGCGATTGTAACGTCTAAACATAGAAGGTTGAACTATTTATTGGATACTAAATATACACAATTGATTCAGTAATAATTAATTTTTAACCTAGCGATCTAATCTTTAAAAAAATTATGTACAAAAATCAAAAGATCTAAAGACTGTGTATTTGGAGTAAAATGGATCATATATAGTTCAGTTACTTCAATACATTTTTACCCTAATATTTTAAAATGTATTTTACTTTACATATTGCAGTGACCCACCTCCTGATTGCTTACTCCTATACATATTGTTTCTTTTGATCATTTACAACTTTGTTACTCCCAAAGGAGAGAGAGAGAGAGAGAGAGAGAGAGAGAGAGAGAGAGCTCTAAAACTAAAGCCACATCCAACCACCTAGTTGACATACATTTTTGTCGTTAGGGAGAGAGAGAGAGTGTGTGTACACTTTGGCTCTATTTAGGATTGTGAAAAAATTATATTCCGTGCAATGAGAATTAAAGTATATAAAAAAAATCTACTTTGATCAATTCTATACGTAATATCATATTTGTGTATATAATAATTAATTAGTTATGATATATTTTGTATAATCATACAGAAAAATAAAATATCCCTCTCTACAATAGATGCTTCATGTTTGGAGAGAGAGAGAGAGAGAGAGAGAGAGAGAGAGAGAGAGAGAGAGGGGTTTTGGGCATTGAAACCAAAGCCACTAACAAACAACAATGGGTTGTACATTGTTTTGGGCTATTCATTTATGGGGCCATGTTCTTGATTAGGTTCCCAATCACTTTGTCTTCACTCCTTTTGATCCTCTTGCTGCACAAAAGCTACAAAAAGCACAGGTACGTAAGATTCCAATACAAAACAACAAACATGCTTTTCATCCTTCTAAGTCAAGAGTGATAATAATTAAATTTTAATATATATATATATATATATATATATATATATATATTTTGAGAGATAGGTAGCACGCTACCCACTTCGTTTTATTTCATTTAGAAATAAATTTAGCTATAAATATGAATCAATTAGGATTCGAACTGTATTGTCAACCTTATAGTTTCACATCTAATAATATATAGGTATAGACAGACAGAACTTATCTTAACTATGGATTATTTTGAATCGACTATTCAACATTCTAAAGTTTTAATTGTACTACTTAATTTTTTAGTTTATTTGATTTGAGATAGTTAATAACAACACTTTTACTGCAAAACTTAAATGCTCGTTTATCTTAACAGATTTAGTTAGTATATTTTATGTAATTTTTTGCAATTATAAGTTTGTTAAATTAAGTAGTTAGTTTAGATATTGAAGTTAAAGTATCGTTAACCGACTCAAATCAAATAAATTGAAAGATTGAGTAGTATAATCAAATTTTTTTAAAAGTTAGATAGCCGACTCAAAATAATCCATAATTTTATTAAGTTATGTACGTTTTTACCAAATATACATGGTAGAGGGTGAGAGCTTAATTTACATGTGGCTCATACGTTAATAACTTGGTGTTAATAATTTTGGCCATTTAGGCCCAATAAGTCTAGATTGCTAACAAGATCTACGATTAGGCCTTACATCTCCTGGCGGTCATAAATTATATATGACAAATTTGCATAAAAAATCTACTTATTTTGGACTTTTGCAAAATCGGGCTACCTTTTTTATTTTTACAGCTTCGATCCGCTTTTTCAGCAAACTGACCAAAATATCCTTCTACCTTTTTCTCTCTTCTCTTTTTTTTCTCTCGTTCTTTTTTTCTTTCTCTTCCCAGAGAGCGGCGAAGGCGGAGGAGGCAGCTTGTCCGGCGCATCCTTACCCTCGTCCACACACCCCCGCACCTTCCTCGCCCCCGATCCTGCCAAGGCCGCACCGCGACTTTTTTTTTTTTTCCTCTCCGACTCTTCTCCACCGTATAAATTTGAGAGTAATTTGTGAGCGATTTTGTGAGAGGAAGAAATCACATCCTCTATTAATTTATTATTTTGAGCGGGTTTTGAACGGTGGATTGTAGATCTAGTTCATCCGTAACCTGATCTACCGTGGGTTTGAGCGTTAGAAAACCTTCGTGGACAATCTGAGAACACGTGAACCAACCTCTGTGATCCGAAACTCATAGCATTCTAGCGCAAGTCGCTTCCGTAAAAGGTATAAACGAATGCTTCTACTGCGTTCTATAGTAAGTATAGATTAAATTCATAAACTCAGGTCAAATTCAACCAATGTATAATAATCAAATCTAATGATTTTTTTCTTGTGCTAATATTAAATGTTACAATGTTAATTAACAACACCACCAATTTGTGCTATGCCTTATACAGCATGGATTAAATAATCCATCTAGCTAACTTCACCTAACGCACCAACCCTTAATTAATTAACTTTTTAGTGCCTTATTCAATATCCATCCTAACTCTTCTTCAAGAAAATTGCTTTGCCCACATAAAAAATGCAATTTTTTACATGCGCTGATGTGACATTTCTCCTTCCCCACATGTATCACCACGTGTGCATAATTGTATAAAGAATGTAAACGAGCATAATGTTACTCAAAATAAATATGTCTTGATAATATGTTGCCAAAAATCTTAGCGTCTCGTTTTGTATTGCTTATCTTCAAAGGAGGAAAGAAAAAAATATTGATCTCAAAATCTTATGGTTTAATTGGTGCGAGGAAATGTGGTTATATTAGCAAAGATATATATGTAGTGTAACAACTAATAATGCTTTAAAATAAAATGTTGATTAAAGGAGGAGCATGTTTTTACATGCTTTTAGGGACACAATTTCTATCTCATAAATGAAATGAACCCAATAACATTGAATATAAAAATTATTAGTAGTATATATATATATATATATATATATATATATATATATATATATATATATATATATAGAATTGAGCTCCTATATTTTTAAAAGTACCAAGTTATTGATGCTTGTAGATTTTTAGCCATTGGATCAAGAGATATGCGTTAGGATGATGTGGGTCTCCTAGGGTTGAGTGGGTGGTTGGTTGAAAGTATAATTAATGGTTGAAAATAATTCGAGGAGTAGATCTAACGGTAAAAAACTTACAAGCATTAAGTGCTTGGTGCTTTTACAAGTACCATAGCTGGACTCTATATATATATATATAATATATATATACTATATATATATATATATATATATAATATATATATATATATATAGCAGGGTGCTGTGCTCTCAGGAGCACGAATCCCTCCGTGCTCCTGAGCCGTTTTCGATGATGGAGTTTCCGAATCGACAATCGGCTCCGTTAAACTTGATCTAGCGTATTCGAAGTTTCTAGAAAATAAGTTTTGCGATTTTTCGATATCATTTACTAGCAATCGAACTGATTTAAAATCAATAATTTTTAACGGTTGAAAATAAAAATCCTATAAAAAGTGTGTGATATAGCACTAAAATTTCGATAAAAATATTGATCTTGTTATAAATAGTATTAAAGAATTTGTATCAAAATTTCATCTGATTTGAATACTTCTACACTGTTAAACTTGAAAACGGCAGATATCAACCATTAAAAATTATGAATTTTGAATCCTTTCGATCACTAGGTAAATTATATAAAAAAATCACAAAAATTATTTTCTAGAAACTTCAAATGCGCTAGATCAAGTCTAATGGAGCCGATCGTCGATTCGAAAATTCCATCATCGAAAACGGCTCAGGAGCACGGAGGCCTCCGTGCTCCTGAGAGCACAGCAGCCCTGCTATATATATATATATATATATATAGTCCAGCTACTATACTGTTATGAGTATGATTGCCCTCGTACTCATAAATTATTTTCGATGATAGAGCTTCCGAATCAACGATCCAAACCGTTAAACGTTATTTAGAGCATTCAAAACGTCTAGAAATCAAATTTTATAATTTTTCAACATCATTTACCTTACGATCAAAAGGTCACAAAATTGACAATTTTTAACGGCCGGTATGAAATATTTACTAGTTTAACGGTGTAAAAGAATTGAAATCAGTTGAATTTTTGATAAAAAAATTCTATTCACTACATAGATAAAGATCAATAATTCCGATCTTAAGTTGAAGGATTCGAACATCCATTTTTAAGACATCGTTCGATTTTGACCGTTCATTTTATACTCGCTTGATGAACTTTCTTATGATTTTGAAAAATTACAAAATTTATTTTCTAGAAGTTTCAAATACTCTAGATCATATTTAACGGAGTGGATTGTCAATTCGGAAGCTCCATAATTGAAAACAACTTATGAGTATGAAGTGCTCTATACTCATAAGAGTAAGTAGCGCGCTCTAGCCTATATATGAGTCCGGCAACTATACTCTTATGAGTACGATCGCTCTCGTACTCATAAGTTGTTTTCGATGATAGAGCTTCCGAATCAACGATCCAAACCGTTAAACGTTATTTAGAGCATTCAAAACATCTAGAAATCAAATTTTATAATTTTTCGACATCATTTACCTTACGATCAAAAGGTCACAAAATTGACAATTTTTAACGGCCTGTATGAAATATTTGCTAGTTTAACGGTGTAAAAGAATCGAAATCGGTTGAATTTTTGATAGAAAATTCTATTCACTACATAGATAAAGATCAATAACTCCGA
>NC_033632.1:9730887-9800074 GCF_001540865.1 Ananas comosus | reverse complement strand
AAAATCCTAATAGCGTTAGAGATAAGGCCAAATCGGTTATTATTTGTTATCCTAATATGATTAGATTTATCTCTAATTAGCTTTCCAATTTGAAAGCGAGATTAATCCTAATCCAATTAGATAACATAATATCCGTCGGATCGAACCCGCTTATGGGCGTACCCGATTCGATTTAACCGAATGCCAACAATATATAATATATAATTTTTATAATTGGTGTGAGAAATATTTAAACAGTCATAACTTTTCATTCGAATGCCTGATTTTAACGTACAACCCTAATTCGAAAAACGCTTGAAATCTACGTGTCAAAAGGCAAGCTGTATTGACCAAGTTCGGAACTCAAATTTAATTATTTCGACCTTTGTTTTTACGTTTTTAGGCTTATTTAGAAAAGTTTTGTATTTTTTCTATTTTGAGCCCGATTATTTTGTTATTTATGATTTGATTAGGTCTAGAGATGCATTAGAATTTATTATCTACATTTACAGTAGGATTTGGGGTATCGTCTCTGAATAAACGTGATGTTCAGTTAATGTATTAGTTTTTTGAGTTGATTAATAATATATTTATCTTTGTCGAAGAATGTTCTTCGTATATCTCCTCTCTTTCCGTCCTTGCACTTCTCTCTCAATGCGGCTTTTGGCATGCATCAATTATATGTAGTTGTATACATATAGTTAATCTTGAATATAATATATTTTTATTCATAATGCTTTCGAGGTAAGCTAATTTGATGCGATCAAACTACAGTCTTGAACGTATAAACATAGATATTTCATCTTAATTTAATATAATAAAAAGGCTAAATTACAGAAAACCCCCCTGTAATAACCCGCTTTTTCACTTTCCCCCCCTGACATTTAAAAACCTACACTTTGCCCCCTTGTAAAATGAAAAATGTTCACAGGGGGGTTACGGTGTGTAAAATGACCATTTTGCCCCTCGCCATTGTTGTCTTCTCCCTGAGCTTTCTCAGCCGCCCCTTCGATCCGCCGGTTTTCCACCTCAATCGGCCACGATTCCTCTCAAATTTCTTCTCCACCTGCTCCCCTTCTCCTCCTACACCGTCGCCCCCCATCAATTTCGGCGATGGGTGTTGATGGAGAGGTAGACAGGGACAACGAGAGCGAAGACGAGGCTGCGGAGGAGGACGAAGGGGACGTGGGCGAGGGCGAAGCAGTGGAGGACGGCGAGGCGGCGAGGCGGCAAGGCGGCGAAGCGGCGAAGCGGCGAGCCGGAGGGAGCGAAGCATCCGAGAAGAGGCAGAGGGGTATTTTCGGTATAAAAAAATATTTTTTAATAGAACCCCTAACGGAACCCTAACGGAAGGGGTGAAGTGCACATTTTTCATTTTACAAGGGGGCAAAGTGTAGGTTTTTAAATGTCAGGGGGGGAAAGTGAAAAAGCGGGTTATTACAGGGAGGTTTTCTGTAATTTAGCCTAATAAAAATATATGTGCGCTGTGTGAAAAATACATAAAGAGGGCCTCAATGAAGCTCAATGGGGATTGGGCATTGGGCCTGGACCAGACCTTAATTTTTTAATATATTATATGGTACCGTTTGGTTTGAGAACAAGCTATTTATGTTTATTCTTGGGATAGATATAACTTCTGGAATAGATAGAAATTAATTCAATTTTGTGTTTGGATGAGAATCGAGATATTTAGAGAAATAAAAAAAATTACGTTTGGTTAATTGGATTGGAATAGTAGGGATAAGAGTAATTATGATGGAAAATAAAACTAATTTATCAAAGGGAAACTTTAGATACCCCTGTGGTTTCGCAGTTTCTCACTTTAGTACCATGTGGTTTAAAGTGTGTCAAGTTAGTACCCTGTGGTTTCGCAATTTCTCACTTTAGTACCTTATGGTTTAAAGTGTATTAAGTTAGTACCCTATGGTTTCACATTTTCTCACTTTAGTACCATGTGGTTTAATATTTCGTTAAATTATATACAAACAAAACTTCAGATACGTACCCTACCTAGGTTTATCGAATATTCATTTTAGTACCCTTTAGTTTTAACTTTATCACTGTCATTGATTTAACGAAAAAAATACACCGAAATGGATAATAAAAAGAGTAAAATAAAACCATAGGGTATACTAACTTGATACAAAAATAAAATCACAGAGTACTACCTTGATACACTTTAAATCACAGGGTGCTAAAGTGAGAGAGTGCGAAACTACAGGGTACTAACTTGATACACTTTAAATCACAGAATACTAAAGTGAGAAACTGCGAAACCACAAGGGGGCTATTTGAAGTTTTCCCTTTATCTAAATATTAAACATCTAAGCATTAGCAAATAATATTTTAATAAGTTAACAAATAAATTAATCAAAAGTACTTTATAAATTAATTAAAATTACTATAGAGCTGACAAAGATGACATTAATTAGTAAATAAATATAAAAAATAAGTCAACATGTCAATAGTAATTAATTATTTAATCATTTATTTTTTAGTTAATATATTAATTATATAAATTAAAATACTAATTATTTAAATAATGTAAATATTAGTTAATAATTGAATAATCACATGGCTAACTATTTAATTAGATAAATAATAAAAAATTATAAATAGATTATTATTTAAATATTTATTAATTTAATAAATTAAATAATTAATTAGCCAATTATTAAAAAAATTAATTGCATTAATTAATTATAATTTATAATTATTTATAACTTAATTAGTAGAAGAATAAGGTAGAGAATAGCTTGTTTCACCCAATAGGTGGAACTATTATTCTCTCTCTTAACGGATTATTCCAGAATAACTCGTTAAGAGGAGAATAGTATTTCTTGACAACTTTTGACACCATTTGGAAGAATAAGAGGAATAAATCCCTTATTCCTCCTTTATCCTTTGAACTAAACATACCTAGCGTTTGGATCGGGGAAAAAGGGAGGGATAACCCCTTATCCCCGCTTTATACCCAAACATAAATTTTTATTCGAGAATAGTAGTTCTCGGCTACCTAAAATAAGCTAGTATAACTATCCTCACCAACACCTCCATTTTCTATATATAACTACCCACTATTTTTCTGATTCCATATTATCTATCCAAATGTTATTTTTCTTATCTCCGGAAACAATTCAATTTTCATCCAAACGCTATTTTTCTTATCCCCATACTTGTACCTATCCCTGTAATAGCTAGTTTTGCTTATATCCGAACCAAACGACGAAACAATATATGCCCAACTCAAAGCCCAATATTTCTTTTCGGCCAAGCTTGGGCACAGTATGACCAGACCCAAACCCAGTCCAGTTCGAGCCCTAAATGGACCGCATATGTAGAACTCTTGGTATTTAACGATAATTTTCTAAAGAAAAGGGATCGCCTGTAGTGTGCAGGAAAAATATTAAAATAGTATTTTTTTTCTGAAACGATTGCGATATATGAGTTAATCGGCACATCGGAAAGGTGTCGGGACGAGTAGGATTTGACTTGGACGCGAAATTAGCATCACAAATAAACCTAAAAAGTAGTTTACTTTCGACACAAGTGTAGGTTTGGTTAAATTGTGTCAATAGCACATTCAACCCAGCCCAACTACCAAATTGGGGAGTTTGGACTGTAGCTTGTGGCTGAGAATTTCTCGCTCATTCCCTCCATTACCTTCCTCCTCTCTGCCTCCATTTCCTTCTTCTTTCCCTTCTTTCCCTGCTGCCATACCGCCTGCGTAGGAACACAAGCTGCAGTAAGCAGTATTAGAACAGCAGCAACATCAATGGCAGCATAGCTCTCTTCGAGTTCTCCTTGGTTTTGGCTGGTGTTTCAAGACTTTGGACACTTGGAGAAGTTCATATACTTGTTAATCTTAAAGTTATGAACTAGTGGAGTCATCTAATTCACCAAATCTCCAAGTTGTTTGGGTTATTTGAAGTTTTGGCAAAAGTTACTGGTTTTTACTTTAGCTGAAGTTTTGATGGAAAACTAGTATAGTAACTCGTACGATGCGACAGATAGATAATTGGAGAAAAAAAAAAAAAACAACGACAAAGGAAGAGAAAATGGCAATGAAAGAAACGATGATAAAGTGTGGAATTCATCTTACCGATGAAGGAAACTGAAGGAAGATGAAGAAGAACAGTTCGGCTCAATATAGAGGTATGATCCGATTCAGCTCAAGCCAAAAACAAAGGTTGACCCGGTTCGATTCAAGTAAAAAAAGAGAGAAATCAGGTTCATTTCAAGCAAAGAAAGAGAAAAACATGTAGAAGACTTGAGCCGGTTCGGGAGAGCCCACACTTAACAATAATCAGTTCGATTCAAGCAAAGAAAGAAAAATCTAGTCCGATTCAAGCAAAAAAAGAAGAAAATATGTGGAGGATCTGAGCCGGTTCTAATTAGAGTCCACACTTAATTAACAATGAAGGACATGTTGCCATATGGCAAATTTAAGAGGAATACTGTATAGGTAAAGATAGAATTTTTAGTCAAAAAGCACAATATCTCATATATCAAATTGCGTGGTGTTTTACATAGAGAATTTTTTTAGCAAAACACACCTGTGGGCGAGTTTTGGGTAAGAACCTGTGAACCAAAGAGGTTAACTTGTAATTTTTTCAAAATAAGAAAAATGGACAATGATCGAATGGTTTATCATTTCATATGAGAAATTTTAGAATTTTGGCAAGAATGACTCATATAAAAGTAGACTTAGATAGAAACACGTGGATTCAAGTTTCACGAAATTCGAAGAGTTCTGCGCAGAATGGTACTGATTTGAAGATAGAGAGAGAAATTCGATCGGAAGGTTTTTTTGCAAAAGGCATGACATTTCATGTGTAAAAGGGTAAAATTTACAGTGGGGAGGGCTTCTGCGCAAAATATGCTGGGCTATGGACTTGTGGGCGAGAGGGTAGATGTATAAGGTTTACTTAGCAATTGTTACAAAGAATATATATATATATATACATATAGAATCCGGCTACTATACTCTTATGAGTACGATCACTCTCATACTCATAAGTCGTTTTCGATGATAGAACTTCCGAATCGACAATCTATACCGATAAACATTATCTAGAACATTTAAAACTTCTAGAAATCAAATTTTATAATTTTTCGATATTATTTACCTTACGATCAAAAGCTCACAAAATTGACAATTTTTAACGGCCGGTATGGGATACTTGCTAGTTTAATGGTGTAAAAGAATCGGAATAGGTTGAATTTTTGACAGAAAATTCTATTCACTACCTAGATAAAAATCAATACCTCCGATCTTAAATTTAAGGATCCAATCATTCATTTTTAGGACGTCGTTCGATTTTGGCCATTCATTTTATGCCCACTTGATTGACTTTATTATGATTTCGAAAAATTACGAAATTTATTTTCTAGAAGTTTCAAATACTTTAGATCATATTTAACGGAGTGGAGCGTCGATTCGGAAGCCCCATCATCGATCGAAAACAACTTATTAGTACGAAGGGCTATGTACTCATAAGAGTGTAGTAGTCCTAGCATATATATATATATATATATATATATATATAGAGAGAGAGAGAGAGAGAGAGAGAGAGAGAGAGAGAGAGAGAGAGAGAGAGAGAGAGAGAGTAGGGCTATTGTGCTATTCGGAGCACAGCAGCCCTTGTGCTCATAAGTTTCTAACCATCCATCAATTTTGATGGGTGGTTAGGGTAAAAGAGAGAAAATAAATAGGGAAGAAATTGGATATCTCAATTTCTCTTCTCTATGAGTTTCTTCTCAATTTCTCTTTTCTCTCTCATCCTAACCACCCATCAAAATTGATGGATGACTAAAAACTTAGGAGCATAAAGGCTGTTGTGCTCCTAATAGCACAGTAGCCCTACAATATATATGTTTGTGTGTGTGTATGTGTGTGTATGTGTGAGTCAGGCTCTTATACTCTTATAAGTGTAAACTTTTTTGTACTCATAAGTTTTCGGCCGTTAGATCTACCCCTTTGAGCATTTCTACCCGTTTGATCGCACTATTCAACAAACCACCTACTCAACTCTAGAGGACCACTATCATCATAACCGGTAAATATTATCATCCTAACCACACATCTTTTTATCCAACGGCCAAAAACTTATGAGTACAAAGGAACCTATAATCATAAGAGTATAGCAGTCACACTCATATATAAGAATTGAGCTCCTATGTTTTTAAAAGTACCAAGACATTGGTACTTATAGATTTTTAGCCATTGGATTAAGAGATATGCGGTTAGGATGATGCGGGCCCCATAGGGTTGAGTAGGTGGTTGGTTAAATAGTATAATCTAATGGTTGAAAATGATTCATGGAGTAAATCTAAAGGTAAAAAACTTACAAGCACCAAGTGATTGGTACTTTTACAAGCACCATAGCTGGACTCTCTCTCTCTCTCTCTCTCTCTCTCTCTCTCTCTCTCTCTCTCTATATATATATATATATATATATATATATATATAGTTGGGCTGCTATGCTCTCAGGAGCACGGAGGCCTCCGTGCTCCTGAGTCGTTTTCGATGATGAATTTTCGAATCGACGATCGGCTCCGTTAGACTTGATCTAGGGTATTTGAAGTTTCTAGAAAATAATTTTTGCGATTTTTTGATATCATTTACCTAGTGATCGAAAGGATTCAAAATCAATAATTTTTCATGGTTGATATCTGCCGTTTTCAAGTTTAACAGTGTAGAAGTATTCAAAGTAGATGAAATTTTGATACAAAATTCTTTATACTATCTACAACAAGATCAATATTTCTGATCGAAAATTTTAATGCTATATCACCACTTTTTATAAAATTTTTATTTTCAGCCGTTAAAAATTATTGATTTTGAATCCTTTCGATTGCTAGGTAAATGAAATAAAAAAATCGCAAAAATTATTTTCTAGAAACTTCAAATACGCTAGATCAAGTTTGACGGAGCCGATTGTCGATTCGAAAATTCCATCATCGAAAACGGCTCAGGAGCACGGAGGCCTCCGCGCTCCTGAGAGCACAGCAGCGCTACTTTATATATATATATATATATATATATATATATATATNATGCAGAATATGTAGCATGTAGCAGAGTAAAACATGTATACAGGTTTGAAAACATGCACCGGAATTCAGGATATGCAGATTTTAGCATCTAATATATAGCATATACCTAATACCGCATTGTAAATAGTCCAACAAAACACACTAATTGAAACATACTAAACAGAAATAGCACAAGTCCAGAAAATAGGGAATAGTTTAAGGCCTTGCTAACCGATAGTACTAGCAAAAAGTGCAAGACCACAAAAAGTGGTGCATATTAATAGTTATCTAATTCGGAGGAAAAGGTGGTCCTTCGGGAGGGTTCGAGGGTGCATTTGAAGGGAAGGAAGGTGCTCCTGGAGGAAAAGTTGATACGGTAGGAGGAAAGAATGCAGCTGGAAAAGAGGATGATCCTGGAGTGTACTGTGTAGATGGTGCTGGGAAGAAGGGTACAGCAGGCGAAAAAGAAGGTGTAGCCGGTGGAAAAGGAGCAGCAGGTCTTTGTGTTGCATACAGCTGTTGCATGGAAATTTGACGGTCGATCCACATATATAAAAGTTCGCCACTCAATGTCATAAAGATTGGTCGATTACGCTCATCTTTTAAAGCCTCACAGGCAGCCAGTAGACCATCAGGGGACAAATGAGCAACAGTAGTTAATCTTTCCATGCACTCCTCTATGGAGTGAACTTTTGGTCGTGCTTGTAGCTCGCGTTGCATTATGGTTTCTGCTATTTCCGTTCTCTTTCTCCCTAACTGAACAAGCTCACTCATAGCTTCAGATCGATCATCAATTTTTCGTCGACGATTTGAAGTTGGTGTAGGAATAGGTGGTGACACACGAAGCCTCTTCATTGAAGAGGTCGGAGCAGAGGCACTGTCAGTGTATTGGCTTGGTACTTTGACTGGAGTTGGGGTTGGGGAAGTTGAATTTGCATCATTAACATCCTCCAAATTCTTTCCCAAACTCTCCATGTTAAGTCGTTGTGTAGCTGGTGAAGATGAAGAGGTGCTGCGAGCATCGTCTGCATCCATCATAGAAGTAAATCCATGCCTTCCGGTTGCAGTTGCTTTTCCGGATAAAAACTCAATAGCTTGATATGCAGGAAATGGCTTGTCCCTGCATTTCGCATACGCCGGATTTTCCTATAATATTGAATCAACAAGTAAATTTGTACATAAATGTGTTAATATTAAAAGTAAACAAGACTTGTGAAGAAATTTATAACATAACATAACTTACTGTTATGATCGCTTCCCAATCACTTGGGTCACCGGCGGTTGGAATGTTGCGTGTGCAGTCCCACCCCCATCCACTTTTGTTGGCTAATGTTTGATAGGTTAGATACTGACGCTTCAATACTTTCAATCGGTTTTGCAAATGGGTTTTGGTAAAACTCAATTTTGTCCTCTCATTGAAGTCATGAACCATCTTGGTCCATGCTAATGGAGTGAAACTTCCATTCACAAAATTTCCAAGGGTATGCTCCTCTGTCATTAAGTTTAACATTGCAGAATCCATTTTTTCAGTCCAGTTAGAAGATCGAACTCTACTTTTCGATGACTCTTGCATAGGGCAATCTATACTTTGGCTATCAGTCGATGGGACATCAATTATCGGGGCTTTGTTTTTAGCAAAAGTATGCACCGTCTTTTTGGGAGGAGCCATCTGAGATTAATATGAAAATATTGTTAGATATATGAATTTAACTAACACATGCAACCCGGTTCATGGTAATCTCAAAAGAGATTTTTTTTTTATACAAAAAGGCTCAGGGGAAGGTTCAATGTGATACCATGACGGCTGCAATTGTTGTAAAAACATGCCACCCTGCCATGGATACCCCTCATTGACCTGCCCCTACATCATCGCCTTTTTTTTATAACTCTCCATCGAATCAAATGTGTTCAGATCCGAACCCAGCAATTTTCGCTTCATCGTTTGGGACCTTTCCATTGTTGCTTTATTTCATGTGCAACTGAAATATATTTCAGCTGTAATAAAGGTTGAAGCAAGGATTAGTCGAACAAGTTCTCCTCCCTTAAGCTGTTTTTCCAAACTGCAGCTATATTAAGATTCTTACCATAATATGGATCACGACTGAAAATTACTAATACAAAATATGTTCTCTTTTTTATCACAATACAACATAAAAATATAAAATATTAAATAGATCAAAACAAAGTCCAACTTGGAATAAAAAGACTTATAAGCATCAGCTTTATAAAAATCAACAAAATCTTTCAAAAAAATTTTCAAATATAAATAGAAAGCGTGTAATATTAATTATGACACTATAGGAGAATGACAGCGAAATATTACAATATATGATAAGAGGGAGAACAATATCACAAGTATCCTAGAAGCCTCACCTCAAGTTTCCTTCAAATCTCTTGTGATCACAAGAGAATAGCTCAATAATCGACAGAGAACAATACTACAGCCACGCAAATAGTGTTAGAGGCAACAGAAAAGCTAGAGTCTCAGATGCAACAAGCTGAAAAGAATTTTTACCTTCTACCCACCTGAATTTATAGAAGGAAAGCCTCTTGAATAATAAGTTCTTTACCTGAAGAGCCGTTGGTAGCAATAAATGGCCGAATTGACCACACAACCAGGCAGGCAACGAAGAGATGTGGGTTGCCTTACAAATATAAACCCATTAAATACAAACACCCCAAGATTTTGAGAGGGTTGTCCATGAGGAAGGCAGATCTGGATGAGATCTAGCTAAATGATAACAGTGATTGAGAGAAACAGCGACAGGAGTGGAGAGAAGAAGGCGTCCTAATCGAGAAAAGAGAGAGTTATAAAAGATTACAAGGTATTAGGTGAGATCTCCTTCATTGATAGTGCCAGTTGTTGGACGAGGCGAGAGGGGATGAGAAGAGAAAGACGATGGCAAATTCGAGGAAATGGGAACATGCCGATGTGCGTAGGAGCAATAATGTTGAAGGCGAAGGGGAAATCGTAGCTCAGATCACCTTCATTGATAGCGGTAGTTGAGGGAGGAGGCAAGAGGGGAAGAAGCCCTTTTCCAAGCTCGTAGATAGGAAAAGGAGGTGGGTGGGAGTAATGGCGAAGGGTTTCGCATTTTCCAAGCAATGCCCCTGGGATAAATCACGCGCGCTGCCTATTCCACAGGTTGCGAGGAATAGGAGTTAACGGGTTATCCTAGGATAACCCGTTAACTCGGGGATAAAATAAAAAGACAATTTTACTTGATGTTTGGCAAGAATAGTGGGATAAAAGGGGTTATTCCCCTTTTATCCCACAACCAAACACTGCCTAAATGGTTCACATTTATCCCGTTGCTTATTCGCGATAGAATCACCTCATGCACAGAAAAAACCCTTTGCATAGAGAGAAAAAAAAAAAATTGTTAACATCAGACAAAAGAAAAACTGCAGATGTAAATATATAGGGGCCGGCAATGTTTTTCATAATTATATCTATATATAATGTATAGAAACTCAGTATGGTATAGTGTACCGAATTTTTGCCAAATTGGAAAAGGCCGATGAAAAGTTGTGTTCGACATGATTAAAATAATTTTGGAGAAGGTTAGGCTGAGTTTGGAACAAGTTGCAATCAATTCGAATCGAAATGGAGATTCAAAAGAAGTTGGAACCTGGTTTCCAGGCTTTTCGTATGCTCGAACAGAATTTCGGGTGATTGAAATCTTTCGGATCGTCTTGTCGAGCGCCGAGTGTCAGTGGACGCTCTAGCCAAGAGCACGTACGGATTCATGGAGAAATAAACATTCTGTCGTCCGAATGATTCTGATTCTGCAAGCATCTGAAAACCTTCCGGATTGCATCTGCGGGTGCCCAAATCCACTTAATTTCGGATGCCCAACTTGAGAGGAGGTGAAGCTCCACTTGTTAATTAATCGGACGCTCGATCGGTTTGCCCTGCGGGCGTCCGAATCACAGTATCAGGTGCGTGGGCATCCGGATCATTTTCTGGACATTGAAGCTGAGGGCTCTGGAGCTGCGGCCTGTGTTGGGTTATGATATCAAATGCACTTATTAGCCTAATTGGTTTTATTTTGGTTTTGGTTCAACAACTCATGTAATGGGCTAGTTAGTAATTGGTTTGGGCTTTAGTTGACCCATTTTGGTATATTAGGCTAAGTGATGTTAAAAGAGATTCTCTTTGGATTTAGAAAGATAGAGTTCTCATTTTGTTTTGCTCTCTAGGTTTTCCCTTTTCTTGTAATAGAGAAGAGAGGTGTAGAGAGGGTTGGAGAAGGAGCTCTCTTGTTCTTCTTGCTTGATTCAAAAGCTTCCAAGGTAGATTGGAGGAATTCTAAGAGGTATTCCAAAGCGGGATTCGCAGAATCGGAAGGTGCTTCAAAGAAGGTGTAGCAAGAAGGGATTTCTATTAGAAGATTGTAAGCCCATTAAAATAGAGTGGTAATTTGTAACCAAATCTTGTAATCTCCTCATTTGATAGTGGATTTGATCTCTCCGTGTCCGTGGATGTAGCCTGGTTTGGGTGAACCACGTAAATCTTGTGTTGTTGTTGTGGTTGTGCTTGGATTTTTCTCTTTCAACTTCCAATCTTACATATCTTGGTTGTGGATAATTTAGATACATCACATTTATTTACTAGTGTGATTAGTATCTTGATAGTGAGGGTTCCGTCATTAGCTCACTACAATTGGTATCAGAGCTTCAAGGTTGAGTGCAAGGTGTTCGATAAATTGTCTTAATGGCAACAAATCGATTGGAAGTGGACAAATTTGATGGAAAGAGAAACTTTGAACTTTGGAAGTTAAAAGTTCGTGATTTATTGGTACAACATGGACAATACAAGGCTCTACTTGGGAGAGATAAGAAACCGGAATGGATGGCCGATGATGAATGGGAGGAGATGGACATGAAAGCTTTAGCCACCATTCGCATGTGCTTGGCGGATGAAGTTCTTTTCAATATAATTGGAGAGAAAACGGCTTTTGGATTATGGGCAAAGTTAGAGAGCTTGTACAAACAAGTCAATTACAACCGGAATTTCTTGAAGAGACGATTGTACTCTTTGAGATGAAAGAAGGCACCAAGGTCTCCGAGCATTGAATGTATTCAACAACATTATTTTGAGCTTGGAGTATCGCGAGAGAAGATGAAGGATGAGATAAGGGCATCACTTTGTTATGCACATTGCGGATTCTTATGAGATTTTGATTATAAGTTTAAGTTGCACTAAAGAAGATTCTCTTGATTGGACAGTTTGTAGTGCATTGTTGGCGATGAACTTCGAAAAAGGTAACTTTGGGGAGTTCGGAGGTGTGAAACGGAAGCACTTGTAGTAAAGGTCGTTATAAAGAACGTGAAAATATGTCAAGAAATTTTTTCAAGAAGCAAGTCAAAGAAATAGATCAAAGTCTTAGAAATCGGAATGACAAAAAGCTTTGTTGGTTTTGTGGCAAATCGACATATGAAGAAGTTGTCTAAAAAAGAAAAGGCTCAATGGTGAAGGGACAATGGTGAATCAAGTAGTAGTAAACAAAACTCGGATTCGAACAATGAGCACATAGGTTGAAGAAATAACATCGGTGTTATTGATGATGAGGTCTTGATGGCGGGTTCTAGTTCGGTGTTTCATAAATTGGATTCTTGATAAGTGGCGCTATCCATCATATGTGCCAATCGTTCATGGTTCATTAACTACGAAGAATGCGATGGTGGTTACTAATCGATGGGAACAACTCAACTAGGTAATACGGATAGGAGTTGGTTTTGCACGGTGGAAGTTGGTTAAATAAGTATGATAGGAATGGTTCGGGTACTTGAAATGTGTGACATTCCTGATTTATGAAGAAAGTGTTTGATCTTCTTTACTCTCTCGAATTGGCAAACAAAGGCTATAAATTTCGGCGCGGCCAAGGTGCGAGTTATAAAGCTTTCCAAGGTGAGGTTGAGTTGTATTGAAAGAGAATTCGGGTTGGAAAACTTGTACAAGCTATTGGGGGGTGAGACTACAATGACGTCTCGTGGAAACTTATGGTAGCGAACGGGAAAATGGTGACCTTACCTTCGACTATGGATAGAAGGTTGGGTCAATTGACAGTGAGAGGGTATGAAGGTTTTAGTTTTAGAGAAAAGAAATTAGTTATTTTTTTTTTTACCCGCGATATTCTTTTGTGAACTTGAGAACTTTTGTGAGGCATCTGCTGTTTTTATTGGAAAACATCATACAAGGCGAGAGCCTTCGGAAGCCTGGGAGTCACTTGCAAGTAAAGGTACATACAACACTAGAGGGGGTGAATAGGTGATAAATCCCTGTAAACTTCGAAAATCTCGATGCAAACAATAAAATAGCGGAAATTAAAACAGCACACCGAGAATTTAAGTGGGGAAACTCAATTCGGAGTGAAAAACCCACGGACGATCACGCCAAGAAAAATTCACTAAGAAAACTTGAGTACAAGTGATTTCGACAAAAACACACAGACTCAATTTACTGATTTTAGTTGATGTGATCTTTGCCGGTCCTCGATGATAGGAATCACCAATCGACCTTGCTGCAACTCCTCGCAGCGTCAACGCTCAACTCCTCGAGCTGAATCCACGAATCCTCGGCTTCCAACACGCGCATCACCGCGCCGAACTCCTTCCGGAGTTGTAGAATGTGAAGATTTGTCGGCTGATTTAACGGTTTGAAAACCATAAGCTATGGGAGTTCACCTTTTATCAAACATCTACTTGATTCTCGTAAGGATTATTGAGTAACAACGAAGAATCAAGCCGATGTCGATTGCTAGAAACTCATCTAAGCATTGAAACGAAGAGAATTAAGTTTCTAGGGTTTAGAATTGGTAAAATATTCAAAGCCTTAATTTTAGATGACCCACATAGCTTATTTATATGTTTAGAAGACTTAGAAGTAGACTAGGATTGCAAAAAGTCGTTTTTAAAAACCTGTGTCGTCCTCAGAGACCGGTCTTCTCGAGGAGACCGGTCTGTGAGAGACCGGTCTCTCAAGTGAGGAACCGGTCCCTCTCTGCGTAACCAAAAACCCAACGTTCGGGAACCGGTCTCACAAACTCGAGACCGGTCCCTCGCTGCGCGACAGAAGCACCATGGTTCGGGAACCGGTCTCTCATCACAGGGGACCGGTTGCATCACAGTTTACGCAGTGAGGACCTTGGTGGAACCGGTCTCTCAATCTCAGAGACCGGTCCCAGAACACATGAAAGTTCAGAAAAAATATTTTAAACCACTCTAAGCCTTCTGAACTTATTCTAATTATATGTTTTCACCACAAATAGTCTTTTCTTCATACCTTAGGTGTCGAGCTTTCCGAATGAGTCTTCGTCCTCCAATTTGAATCCATTCTCAAACACTTCTGCGATCAACTCTTCAAGACTCCAAACAACCTTACGAAATTCGCCAACCTATAAAATCCTTAACACTCAAGACACTATACAAATCCGTATGATTCACAACAAAATGGGGTGGCCGAGAGGATGAATCGTACATTGATGGAGCGGGCTCGTAGCATGTTGAGTAATGCCGGTTTGGAGCACGAGTTATGGGGCGAGGCCGTGTCCATGACGTGTTATCTTGTCAACTGCTCACCTTCCATAGCTATAAATGGAAAGACACCGGAGGAGGTATGGTTCGGAACTCCTTGTGATTATTCTAATCTAAAAATATTTGGTTGTCATGCTTATGCATTGGTTCCTAGTTGTTAAAGAACTAAGCTAGATCCAAGATCAAGAAAATGCATATTTGTTGGTTATACAAAAGGTGTGAAAGGATACCGGTTATGGAATCCGACGGCCCACAAAATTATCACAAGTTGTGATGTTCATTTTGATGAATCAAATGTGTTGAAAAAGGGTGTAGAACATGAAAGCATCGAGGGGGAAGGAATTCGGAATGATACTCAAAATTTTGAGCTACCATCTTCAACTTTCTCACCAAATGAAGACATTGAATCGGAGGATACACCGGTTGAATATGGTGAGGTCGATGATCAAATCCATGAAAATTCTAATGAAGGGAAAAGTTCTCATGAAGGTGGAGAAATAGATGACTTGCCTCAACGTTCTACAAGAGAGCGGCACACACCTTTGCATTTGAAAGATTTTGTAGATCCAAGTATATTTCGGGCACTAATTGTGGAACAAAAAGAGCCGTGTACATTTTTAGAGGCCATAAATTCTATTGATGCAAAGCATTGGAAAGAAGCAATGGAGGAAGAAATTGTGGCACTTCACAAGAATGAAGCTTTGAATTTGGTGGAGTTACCAAAGAGCCGGAAAGCAATTGGTTGCAAGTGGGTGTACAAAATCAAAAGAGGAACCGATGGGACAATTCAAAGGTATAGAGCAAGATTGGTTGCTAAAGGCTTCGCACAAAAGGAAGGTATGGATTTCTTTGAAGTATTTGCTCCCGTTGTTAAATTGGTTTCTATTCGGCTTGTTCTTAGTCTTGTTGCTATGAATGATTTGGAACTTGAGCAATTAGATGTTAAAACGACATTTTTATATGGAGATTTAGAAGAAGAGGTTTATATGTATCAACCTCACGGCTTCATAGAGAAGGATAAAGAACATCTTGTATGTAAGCTCAAGAAATCATTGTATGGACTCAAACAAGTATCAGGACAATGGTGTCGAAAGTTTGACACTTTTATGCTAAGTCGTGGATTCCAAAGAAGTAAGTATGACCATTGTGTCTACTTAAAATTCTTCAAAGATGGTACCTTTGTGGCTTTGGTGTTGTATGTGGATGACATGCTTATAGTATGCAAGGACAAACTAAAGATCAATGAACTCAAGGATGAATTGAGTAAAGCCTTTGAAGTAAAAGATCTCGGACCGGCACGTCAAATTCTTGGAGATTTGGCGGGATAGGCAAAATGGCACATTGTCACTTTCACAAAAGGGATTTGTAGAAAAATTGATATACAAATTTGGCATGAGTAAAGCAAAGGCGGTAAAGACACCATTTGCGTCTCACTTTAAATTATCTTCCGAGCAAAGTCCAAAGACGGAGGAGGAAAAGAAGTTGATGAATCGAGTTCCCTATTCAAGTGTTGTAGGTAGCTTGATGTTTGCCATGGTGTGTACACGCCCGGACATTGCATATGCCGTTGGTGTTCTTAGTCGGTTTATGGCAAATCCCGGAAAGGTGCATTGGGAAGCGGCGAAATGGGTTCTTCGCTATTTGAGAGGTACAAGTGATTATGCAATCATGTATGGCAAAAACTCAAGGCCAATGCAAGGTTATGTTGATGCTAATTTTGCCGGTGATCTTGACAAGAGAAGATCTACAACGGGCTTTGTATTTGAACATGGAAATGGTCCAATTAGTTGGATGTCCAAGCTTCAAGTAACGGTAGCTTTGTCAACCACGGAGGCCGAGTACATAGCACTTATCGAGGCAACCAAGGAGGCGGTGTGGCTTCAAGGTTTGATGAAAGAGCTTGGTATAAATTTTAAACCCATGTGTTTATTATGTAATAGTATGAGTGCAATATGTTTGGCTAAAAATCCGGTTTATCATAAAAGGACTAAACATATTGATGTGCAATATCATTACATCCGGGATGTCATTGAAGATGGCAAGGTGAGGGTGTTGAAAGTTGGCACTCATGAGAATGTAGCCGATATGCTCACGAAGCCGGTACAAGTAGAGAAGTTGAATTGGAGCCTAACTTCTTTAGGCTTCAAGTTGAGCGGAGGATAAAGGCACATGGTTGGCACAGAGATGAGGAGCGGTGATTTTGCTATCAAGGTGGAGATTGTTGGGTTATGATATCAAATTCACTTATTAGCCTAATTGGTTTTATTTTGGTTTTGGTTCAACAACTCATGTAATGGGCTAGTTAGTAATTGGTTTGGGCTTTAGTTGACCCATTTTGGTATATTGGGCCAAGTGATGTTAAAAGAGATTCTCTTTGGGTTTAGAAAGATAGGGTTCTCATTTTGTTTTGCTCTCTAGGTTTTTCCTTTTCTTATAATAGAGAAGAGAGGTGTAGAGAGGGTTGGAGAAGGAGCTCTCTTGTTCTTCTTGCTTGATTCAAAAGCTTCTAAGGTAGATTGGAGTAATTCTAAGAGGTATTCCGAAGCGGGATTCGCGGAATCGGAAGGTGCTTCAAAGAAGGTATAGCAAGAAGGAATTTCTATTGGAAGATTATAAGCCCATTAAAATAGAGTGGTAATCTCTAACCAAATCTTGTAATCTCCTCATTTGATAGTGGATTTGATCTCTCCGTGCCCGTGGATGTAGCCCGGTTTGGGTGAACCACGTAAATCTTGTGTTGTTGTTATGATTGTGCTTGGATTTTTCTCTTTCAACTTCATTTACTCTAGTCTTGCATATCTTGATTGTGGATAATTTAGATACATCATATTTGTTTACTAGTGTGATTAGTATCTTGATAGTGAGGGTTCCGTCATTAGCTCACTACAGCCTGGGGCTTTCGAGCGCATGAAAGATCGGACGGGCACTCGAAAGCCCCAGGCCGGAGGCAATAGTTCATTTAATTGCTGATACAAATGATTGGGATGTTTAATTTATATACAATTGTACTAGGACTTCTTTAAATACCCTCTCACAACCTAAGTCCTTCTCACCCTTATATTTTCCATATCATCTCTCTCTCTCTCTCTCTCTCTCTCTCTCTCTCTACTTTCCCCCATTAATTGTTGGATCTCCTTGATCTGACGATTTAAGCTTGGGAAAGGTTAGAAACTCTTAGCAAGGATGATTTTTTTTTTTTTTTCCAAATGAGAAGTTTTATTAGTTCATTAATTAGAACTCTTTTCTAGAGGTTGATAGGAGCTTTTGGAATGGTTCTTGTAGGTTGAGATGAATTTTTAATAGTTCTAATTAACTTGGTTGCAACTCAAAAGAAGTTTATGAAATGGTTAATTCTTCTAGGTTGAGATGAGTTTCTATGATTTCAGTAGATATTTTGAAGGTTTGAAATAGTAGCTTTTGAAAGATTCTAACTTGATTAGAACATCAACTTTAGATATTGGATTTGAAGTTTTGGGTGCTCAAGACGAGTATATATACAAAGAGGTTTTCTAAGTTTAGATAGGGAATATTACTGAAATAGGTTTGAGTTTTTTGTTGTCTAAAATATTCTTATTTTTATGCATGTACGTAGTCTATACTTTCATGTAGTCAAAAAAGTTAATTTTGATGAGTTTGCATAAGACCAGTGTTACGAGGAGTTATGAGTATATGACCTTGTGTGTAGGTTTTTTTGTTCTCTCTTTTATGCCATGTAAATTTAGTAACATTCATCATGAGCAAGTAGGGTACTATAATACCGACCGTCCCTAGAGCAAGTGGCAAAGGGCTTAGTGGTTGGTATCCGAGACCCAAGTTCGAATCCTAGTTGATTCATATTTCCAGCTAAGTTTATTTCTAAATGAAATAAACGAAGCGGGTAGCGTGCTACCTATCTCTCCAAAAAAAAGTAGGGTACTATAATGTGGACATATGAATTTAGTGGGCATGATAGTGACAATAAACATAGGAAAAAATCTATGCAGATGAACACAGTGGAGTATAGGCAAACTATGAAAATTTGTTGTAGAGATCAAATATGTAAACATGTGAATGAATTCATAGGTAAACCCTAACGTCAATTGGATGCTAGATTGTACATGAAGAAACATGTATTGGCATCATTTGTAGGGGTCATGACTCTACAAGCCACGAGCTTAACTTGGGGCAATACTATCACCCTCGGCTCCCTATACCTTAACTTGGAGTAATACGATCATCCTAGTCTCCAGGTATTTATCGATTGAAGGGAGTATGATCCTACTTGACTCTTCATGAGCATTACAACAAAAACGGTGTATAGCGACACTTTTAAATATGAATACAGGTCAAAGAAAGTGCTACTTGCTAAATTACCCACACTTTTTAAAAGTATTGCTATATGTGGGGTCGCTATATGTAGAGCCGCCTTGATGTTTAACACCCACTCCTCCAGCGACCTGTGCTGGAGGAACGCGTGGCGATCGTTGCCCTCTATGGTCCTTGCGAGATCTTCGCAACCGAACTCCAGCTGCAGGAACCCTACCTCGTCGGCTGCGGCGGCGGAGAAGGACTAGAAGGGGAGATGGTGATCATTTTTTTTTTTTTTTTCTATTTGTAATCAGGCCAAGTGGGCTGGGTGGGGTTAGTTGAATAGAGAATCATTTTATCTTTAATTGGATTAGGTTTTATATTTAAGTCTTAGTAGATTTTTTTAAAAAAATTTTGTAAAAAATTTGGAAATAAATGTAACACTTACACAAATGTGTCCCAAAATGTGTCCCTATAATCTAATTCTGTTGTAGTGAGAGGTGTTTAATATAAAATCGAAACCAAACTAATAAGTTAGCTAGAGCTCAAATTCAGGGCTTCTCAACCTTTTTCGCTAAATAATTAAAGCAATACAAGGATTACAACCCACTTTCTGGTCGTAGTCTTACAACTTGGCCATCTAAAGGATAAGTTTTGCCTACTAGCCCTTTCAATTATTTTTTTAAAAAAGGGTTATTTGCATACACGTTCCTGCAAACATAGTGAATTGCGAAAATATTCTTGCAAAACGAAAACTCCATAAGTTGTCCATGAAAAGTCCTAAGTTATGCAGATATGTCCCTCTGGTTAACATCCGTTAGTAATCTGTTTATTTTTTAACAGTGAATTCGTGAAATGACCATTTTACCCTCACAAATATATCCCTCCAAAAGTTTTCCTCTTCCCTTCTCTTTCTCTTCCTCTTCGGACCGTCGAAGTGGACGACGGCGGCGGCGGCGGCGGCGCGGGGTCGGGTTCGCCAGCGACGAAGAAGAGGGAAGAACGCCGGGGCACCGGAGCTCTACCCGGAGCTCGTCGCCCTCAACGCTGTCCCCTCCCTCGTCGGCCTCCTCGGCCACGACATCGCCGACATGGCCGTCGACGTCGTCTCCCTCCTCACCGACCTCACCGACGCCGACGTCCTCGGCGACCACAACGACCCCACGCACGCCCTCGTCGCCGCCCTCATCGACAACAACGCCCTCAAGCTTCTCGTCCAGAAACTCGCCCGCCTTTCCGAGGTCGACCCCGACGAGGTTCTTCTCCCTCGTCGGTAACGAAGAAGAGGGAAGAGGAAGAGGAAGAGGAAGAAAGAAGAAGGAAGAAGGAAGAAGAAGGGAAAAGAGGAAGAGGGAAGAGAAAAAGGAAGAGGGTTCGCCACCGTCGCCGCCGTATCTCCTTGCCGGCGACGAAGAAGAAGGAAGAGGAAGATGAGGAAGAGAAAGAAGGGTAAATACGTAAATTCACACTATAATTAACCATGGTTAAGCATTTTAACCATGGTTAACGAAAATTTTCTAACAGATCTGGACGGCAGGGACATATCTGCATAACTTAGGACTTTTGCAGGGACAACTTATGGAGTTTTTTTTTTGCAGGGATATTTTCACAATTCACTATGTTTGCAGGGACGTGTATGCAAATGACCCTTTTAAAAACTTTTTTTTTAAAATACTAAAATTCAAAAGAGGTTGGATCAACCCTAAGATGAGGGTTTGGATCGTTCCCCTAGCATTCCTCAATTAATTATGACTAAATTATATTTTCAATCCTCAAACTTTAACTCATTGTAATTCTTTGTTTGCATTCTAATTTATTATAATTTATGGTGTAAATTTTCTAAATTGTCACAATCAAGGCATACATATCAATTTAGTTGACTTAAATAATAATGTGCTTCTAACGTGGCAATGAAGTGGTACCTTAATTCTTGTCTTTTTTTTTTGAAAAATTAGCATGCTACTAATTACTTCATTCTTTTTTTTAAAAAAAAAACTTAGGAGGAATATAAAGCAATTAGGGTTCGAATTTATAATCATAAGTACCAACCATCAAACCCTTTGCCAGTTGCACTAGAGACAATCAATTTAATTATTGATGTGTTATCAACTACAAATAGAATATTATGGCATTAGTGCCTCATTCCCAACAAGTACCATTCAGCCAGCAAAACTAAATTGTAGGACTAAATTATGAGTTGACCTCCTTCGCTTTTAAAAGGAGACGAGTATTTGTGCATGTGACTTTTTAACCGTCGGATTATCTCAAAATCCGTGCAGTACACTATTAAAGGTGTGTCCTGATAAGTTTTCTTTACTAGTATTGTACGGATCTCAAGACAATTCGACAACTAAAAATTACAAATATGTTGAGCTCATGTACTTTTAAAAGTATAGAAACTCAACTCCTAAATTATAATAACATAATAAATTTGAGACAAAAATAATCGATCCATTTATAATCAACCAGAAAGACTTCTCCGCATCCCAGGCAAATGGGGCCCACCCGAAGAAGTGGCGGGGCTCACCTGCCAATCTTGCACGTGGTCCACGAGGTGGGGCTCACCTGCCAATCTTGCACGCGGTCCACCAGGTGGGCTTCACCTCGTGGACCGCTGGTTGAGAGGGAGAGAGAGAGAGAGAGAGAGAGAGAGAGAGCAGTAGACCTCTCTCTCTCACTCTCTTTGATTATATATTTATATATATATATATAGGCTGGGGCTACTATACTCTTATGAGTATAGACCCTCATATACTCATAAATTTTTAACCGTTGATTGATGGGATGTGTGGTTAGGATGATGGTGGTCCTCACTTAAAATAATAGTGGTCCCCTAGGGTTGAGTGGGTAGTTGGTTAAATAGTATGATCTAACAAATGAAAATAATTAATAGAATAAATCTAAGGGTCGAAAACTTATGAGTATAAGGGAGCCAATACTCATAAAAGTATAGTAGCCGGTCGGACTCTCTCTCTCTCTCTCTCTCTCTCTCTCTATATATATATATATATTATTTTTATGTAAATATATTGTCATATAATATTTTATTTATAAGTATAGAATACTTTATTTTGGGAACCAACAAAAATAATTCTTTCATTTCAAGTAATTTTTTATTTTTGGAGACTTTAGGGACTAAAAATAGTACTTTAGTTTTCTTTTGTATACCAATTTTGGTCCCTAAAATTTGCAAATTTTTCACTTTAGTCCTCAAATATAAAAATTCAAAATTTTAAATTTAAATCTAGAATTAATCTTAAAATTAAAATTTTGAACTAATTAGTAACTAGAATTTTGAATTATAATTTGAATTCTAATTTTAAATTGAATTTTAAATTGAATCTAAATTTTGATTTCAAACTTAAATTTTTCAAATTTTGATTTCAAACTTAAATTTTGTATATTTTGATTTCAAACTTTAACTTTTTTATTTTAATTTTGATATTTGAATTTGCATTCAAAATTAAAATTTTAATTTAAAGTAATATTAATAGTTATAATAATTTACTATTATATTATCTTCCCGCACCAAACTTATTAATCAGAGCCCTTACAGGTTTGAACTGCTCTCCGCATCCCACAGAACCTAAAATGCTTATATACAAAAAAAAAATAGAATTTAAATTTCTATAATAGCATTTTAAAAAAGTAGTGTATAGTATATACTTATACATCCGGTGCACGAAATAATTTCTCTTGCACCGGCCCAAATTATTGCTTGCACCTGCTATATTAGTACACCACACATGCACCGAACCTATTATTTAAATATCGATGTTGTACAAATAAAATTGTAATTATCTACTATATGTTATCTACGCCGTATAAATACTTTTATGTATAAAAAATTACGAAGTTTAGATGTTTAAATAAATGATTAGAAATTTGTGCAAAATTTATTTATACACCTGGTGCATGAAATAATTTTTTCCTCTTATTTTACTTTTCTGTTATTTATTGATTTATTTATATTATTATAATAGATTTCTTTCAAATCTTTTTCACATAATACTAATAATTTAATTATTAAAAACTATTATAATATTATATAAATTTACTTTGTACATCTATCAATTTTAATTATTTTCTATTGAAATAGATTTAATTATTATATTATATAAAAAAAAACTTTACTTAATTAAAAATAAGACTGATTAAATTATATAAAAATATGAACTAAAATTTATTATTAAAATATTTTTACATCCACGTACGGTGTGATCTTTCATTAGTAATGAATGAAAGTGAGGACCAAACTGTTACATCATTTATGTTTAAGGTTTGAGGATTTAAGTGTAATTTAGCCATTAATTAATGGCGCAGAGTGGGACTGGATGAAGTGACGCACACGTAGTCGGTGTGGTGTGGCTGGGCAGGTCAATCTCGGTGGGCCGTATAAATGTACCAACAATGGACAAGAGAATGAATCACAACCGTTGATTTCGTTGCTTCGGATTGATTCCCTACCTCGGAATCCACGCCAATTTGGTTATAGAAATTGACCATAAAATGATTCCCATAATCCTACCTCAGATTGAAACTCAATTGTGATTAGGTATATGAGAGATCATGAACACTAATAATAATAATAACTAGGTTAAAGAATTTTCGATCGATGGTTTTAACCCAATAAGTTATTATTGCTAGTGGGTCAGATTGTTACATGTCGTATCAGAGCCAATCACCAGTCAGAAATGTATGAAGAGTCTCGACTGAGCTAAAATCTGAAAGACAGGGTGACAGACTATGTTAGGATCTGAATGACAAGATAATAAGTTATGTCAGAATCTAAATGACAAGACTGGCGAGACAAGTCTCACGCCGTCTGCGTGGGTTGTAGGCTGATAAGGACGGGGGGGGAGTCTGTGACTCTCCGATAGTTCAACATTGGATGAAAGCTTGGTTGAAAATGCAATATTTATGTTACTGATGCAATACCCCCAACCAACCAAAATGCTCTCCTGGGATTCACCCATCCCATCATGATTTTTTTAAAAAATACTTTTGTTGTACTTTTCTCCCGAAAGAAGAGATATGATTGGTTGGGGATATATGATATAGTGTAAGTATTATATAGTAGACTTCCTCCTCAATGCTGGGTCAGACGCGTTTGACATCTCAAATCTATACTTATACATTAATCCTCATTACTAAATCCTACATATACCCACCTCTTTAATTTGAGGAGGAGTGGGGCCTACTTCTTTTTTTTTTAATTTTTCTCATTTTCTTTAAATTTACTAAGGCCTAAAAAGTTTTTTTTATCCCTTTCCATTACCTTTTGGACTTCCACCCTCTTCCTTAAATTTACAAATTCGAACCTTTGTTGTGTTTCATATTCGGAGTCAATTAATTGATTAAAAATAATATATATGTAAAATACTTATAAATTGTCTTATATATTATTGTGGGTCTTTTTTTAGTCATATACTCATATTAACTGCCATATGATATTTTTTTTATTATTGTGTTAAAAAAAATAATTTTAATCAGCCATTTGCATGATATGCGACCTCTTTTGAACAAAATTAAATAATTTTATTGAAACGATTGATTCTTTTTCATTATAGTTTTTTTGTTAAAAAAAAGTGTTTGTCAATAATATAGACTATATTTACTTTTTTTTATTAAAATAATATTTTATTCTTTATAAATTTTTACTTTAATAGTATCTACCCGCCGTAACACGCGGATCAGTACACTAGTTGAGCATAAATAATTCAGCTTATAATTGGACACGTGAATGCCAGTACATCAGAAACAAAAATAATAAAATGTTATCTAAGAAAGAAAAAATATATAAAACTTATTTGCACTATGAATCAATTTTAAGTCAACTATCTAATTTTTTAAAATTTTGATTGGACGATGCAACTTTTCAATTTGTTTGATTTGAGTCCGTCAACGGCACGTTACCTTCAAAATGTGAATATGTTATCTATCTTTACGGGTTTCGCTAGTATATTTCATATAATTTTCATAACCATAAATTTATTAAACTAGATAATTAACATAAATATTGAAGTCAAATTATCATCGACTAACTCAAATCAAGCAAATTAAAAGGTTCGTAGCAAAATCCAAATTTTTAAAGGTTAAGTAGCCGATTCAAAATAGTACATAGTTGAGATGAATTTTCTATATATTTTCACCTCAAAGAACACTATGAGAAAAAAAAACTATATTAAAATATTTTTATAATTCATTAGAGTTAGAAGAATTAAATTCCGCGGGACATTTTCTACTTCTCACTATATAACTACACATACATTCTATTTTTATAAAACTTATTTGCACTATGAATCAATTTTAAGTCAACTATTCATTTTTTAAAAATTTTGATTGTACTATACAATTTTTTAATTATTTGATTTGAGTCGGTCAATGGCACATTACCTTCAAAATTTGAATATACGTACTGTTTATCTTTACAAATTTCGTTAGCATATTTCACGTAATTCTCATAACCATAAATTTCTTAAACTATGAAATTAACTTAAATATTGAAGTCAAATTACCATCAACTAACTCAAATCAAGAAAATTAAAAGGTTGGTAGTAAAATCAAAATTTTCATATGTTGAGTAGCCAATTCAAATTGGTTCATAGTTTAGATAGACCATATACGTTTTTGCCTCAAAGGCACACTATGGGAACAAAAATATATTAATATATTTTTACTAGTTTATTAGTGTTAGAAGAATTAAATTCCAGAGTCATAAATTATATTGATTTGAATATCCAACTTCAAAAAAATTTAGTTGTTGTACCGTAACTTTAGATTTATTGGATTTAAGTTATTTGAGGGTCTTCTGATATAAAATTTATGCTAATTGCTTATTTTGATAAATTTATAGTTTGTATAAAATATACTAATTAAATTCTTAAGGATAAATAATGCATTCAAATTTTGAAGTTAAAGAGTCATTAACTTTCTCAAATTAAATAATTAAAAGTTTAGGTAGAAAAATCAAAATTGTTCAAGGTTAAGTAGCGAGATCAAAATTGATGATAATTGAGGAAAATTCTATACATGTTTAGCTAAATTTTGTAAGATTAACAGCATAAATATTCCTACAAAGTAATGAAATTAACTGTTCATGCAAAATTTTAGTTTTCAAATATATCTCTCGAAGATTACATAATTTGCAAATATGTTCCTCTCCGTTAATTGACCAATTAATTAAAATTGACTTTTATGTAAATTGACTATTTCACGCTTGAAATAAATATCTTATTAAATATATTTAATTTTTTTATTTTTAATTTTTATAATACTTCCATGTCATCCTACATAAACCCTAAAGGCCCATTAAATTCACAATTTTATAATTCCAGCAAAAGTTTAAATGTGTATAAATTATTATCCGAAAATCAAATTTTAATATTGTAGAAATGTGTTTGTTTGCTTCGCCCCGTAGAATACATGTATTTATACAAATTCTGTGTTTTGTTCAATACGGAAATAATTGAGGCGTACCAATAAAATTTTCTATAACACCCTTGTAAATAGATATTTGTATCTATACCTATATTCTATATCTATATCTATATCTATATCTATCTATCTATACCTATACATTATTTCTTCTAAACTTCTGTACCTATACATTATTTCTCCTAAACTTTTGCCACATGGCGAATCCTCCTTCACCCTTGCCTTCCATCTTCCCACTCTCATCTCTACCCAATGCTTCATCTTCCTAATCCCTACCTCTCAATTAATATGTTTACATGGTCAGTCATCTAAATAAATTAATTTCACAAGAACAAATGAGTAAAATTAGATTTCTTCATACTTTTTTTTCTCATATTATTTTTTTTCTCTTTTTTCTTGGCGCTCAAGAAGGGTTCATGTTTTGTAGCTTTTTTAAATTCTTTTCCTGTTTTTTTAAATCGTGTGTGGATTGAAATTAAGGTTCCGGGGATCCTGGTGGGGTGCGGTAGAAAGAAGCGACGATGGATTTGGAGTTAGTGAGGGGGAAGATGTAACGAGTGTGGGAGGATTTGTATGGGATAGACATGATCGTGACTAAGAAGAAACTCGACACTAGCGGCGAAGGCGACGTAAAAATCGGGATTCGCCTCCCGGATGTCGAAATGCGATCAAGCTGTGTATGGGGTGGAAACTCTTTTTGTTGCTTCTTTCATTGTTGTTATATCTAATTTATTTACTGAAATTATAAATTTTGCTACATCTATACCTATATCTATTTTTTATCTTCTATTTGTATTTATTGAAGTCTCATGTAAGTCAAAAAATTTTAAAATTTTTATTTTGTTTATATTTTGTCCTCTATAGCATCATTCCGCCGCAATGCGGGTAACTTCACTAGTTCTATATATACATGAATTCTCATCCCTAAATCTTACATAGATGTACCCCTTAATTTGAGGGAGGTGGGACCCTAAGCCGTTTTTTCAAATGACTCTTCGCTTTTCGTTGCATTTACTCACATTTGTTTCCTTTTTTTTCAATGGCCCTTAGCCTACCATCCACAAGAGGTGAGATCACGGAGATGTTGAAACAATTTACTTCATTTCATCGTCACTAGTAAACGCATCCACATCCATATCCGACCGCCCCAATCGCGCTCTACGCTCTATATAAACTTCGGCCTCATCAGCCGAATCTTCTTTTTCATCCGAAGTATTCGACCTATCTTGAGCCGAAGTTTCTTCAATGAACAAAATATTCTTTTCTTTTTCCTTATTCCAATTTTTATTTTGGCTCCATCTTGGCTCATCGTCATTGTTTCCTTTCCTGAATTGCTCATACTGCGCAACTTGAACATTGAAATCAAACAAATTTAAAAAATACTTATATTCAAAGTGATCTTTGATTTTGAAATGTAGACTGTTAAATGCCATCCGGCAAATTCTGATTCTGGCATTCTAACAAAACACAGTTTTGAATTCCTTACTGTTTTGAATTGGTTTAAATATTCTTTGACCGATTCTCTCGGCTTTTATCGACATTGAGCCAAATCAGCTACCGATAATTCTGGTCTAATCTATAAAATTGCTTATGAAATTTCTATCCAGTTCGTCCCAATCTCGAACAAAATTGGCAGGCAGACTGGTGTACCAAGTAAACGCCGTTTTATTTAACAACGTGTTAAAATATCGAAGTTTCAAAAAAAGATTTGCAGCTGCTTCCCTACATTGGGCTGTGAACCGCGCCACATGTTCGACCATGTTTTCGCTCTCAACACTAGAGAATTTATCAAATTTAGATATTTTTCAATTTGCTAGATAAGAATGTTCTATGTCGATGTTTATGGGATGAGAAGATTGAAATACAAGCCGTATTGCCGGCCTAGCTCCTACTCTAAAAGTATTTCGGATAGCTTTTTCAATTTGAGCATACAATTCATTATTGTTCTCTATTACAGGAACATGGGCCTATGTTCGAGCCGGATTCGGCCCTGGAGGAAGCTCCAAATTCTGCATTGCAGGAATAGATCCTTGCATATTATTGGAGCCTTGCCCCTAGCCCTTATCCCCATATTTTGGGGCTAATAAGCCGAAAGGTGGTGGAGGAGGTAAACCCTAAGCCACTTCGGGTTGTTGACCGGCATTCGCATTCGCCGATTTTTATGTAGCTTGAAATGGTGTTACTTGAGGCTGCGTGATTGCTGGTGTAACTTGATTTTGTAACACTGCCGTAACTGAAGGTCCTTATTGACCCATCACTGGTTGCTCATTTCGTGCCAATAATTGCCCAATTCGAGTAATTTTTTCATTGGAGGCCGTGATAGCGGCCAATACTAGTCTAGACGAGCAATGCTTCGATGACTATTTTGGTCTAAAACCTGCAAGACTCGAATCAACTGTCTAAGTGCCTAAGCTAAACTCAACTCTTCATGAGTCGACTGTCTGCTGGTTTCATTCTCGACTAGCAATACAGCGTGATGCTTATTTGCATTTTTCCTGCTACTTGCCTGGTCATTCTCCAAAAATTGAGGAACAACACGGTTGTGGAGATTCGTAGTATTATCGTCAGTCATAATAGAAAGCAAAATAAGTGAAAGATTACCTAAAGTGTCCTATCGGGCGTGTCAAAAATTACTGCAAGCTGATTTTCTTGACCACTGCCTCGATCAAAAGTCCTCCTTCGAAAAATGTGCAAGGAGATAGAGCGGCTATTGACGGCGACCCTCGAAGTTAGCACCCGCAATCGAATCAAGCGATTCGGCTGATGATGGATCGGATCAGCCGAATTCAAAGATTAAACAGTGTTTTCAATTCGGTTGGATCAGCTGAGTCTGGAGATTGCACAATATTTTTAAGTTTGGCTGAAGAGCAAAGATGCTTATATATTACTTAAAACTAGAAAATGTTTTAGAAAAGAGTGCCCCGATATGGCGTACGATCTTAGAGGCAATACTAACCTAAAGACTACTCTTAGGAAAGACAATAAATATAGAAAAAGAAAAGGGATTGTGAATAGACTACTACTAGAAAGCGGAAAATGAAAGAAAAAAGAAATTGGTCTTATTGTTCGCAGGGAAAAAGACACCCTTTTGTCAGTCATTTCGTTATTTATAGCTCCGCCCGCTTATTCAGTTACTCCCCATGATCGGCCACACTCTTGATTTTGTGGGCCACTATTTGCCGAATCCCTGATAGGATGTACCGAACTTCAGTCAAATTGATCGAAGTGTGGTGGTGGTCGAGATGGTGAGGTTCGTTGCTCCCGGGGTCCGTACCGTGGCAGCAAGGTCCGGACCCTAGTTGTGAAGCTGCAAAAATTGCTTTCAGGGTTTGGACCCTGAGTGCAAGATCTGGACCCTGAACACGCAGCAATTTTGGGTGGTCCAAAATATCAGTTTTGTGAGGGGCCTTGATGCAAATGTCGTTTGGGAGGGTTAATATATAGGTTCTATACCCTTAGCCCTCATTTCCCTCACATGAGACCAAAGAGAAGAAGCTCTCTTTCTCTCTCTAGAACCTTCTCTCACCCTCTACTCTCTCCCTTTCTCTCTTTCTCTCTTTAGGGTTTACTCCAAGAGTGGAGCTTGGAGGAGAAGGAAGCTTGCTTGGGAGTGAAGCTAGCTCTTGTGCAAGGAGTTGAGGAAGAAGCTAGAAGTTGAGGTGAGTTCATGTGGATATGAGCTAGGGTTTGGCTAAATCTCTTTTAGTTATTGTTCCTAGAAGATATTATGTTAGATTAACTCATGAATTCCCAAGAAATTTGGGTATTTGTTGATGATGGAAATCTTAGGGTTAAATTTAGGATTTTTGTGGAATTGAGGTCTAAGATGGAATTGATCTCTTGTAGCCCTAATTGAAGTATAAACTGACTTGTTGCGAGACTCGGATCAAAGTTCCAACAAGTCTATGCCGAGTTATTGAGGAAAAACCTCATTTCGGCATCGTTAGCGTTGGGTCAAGAGAAAGCGGCGACCATAAATCGTGGAACTCGAGTTCTAGCACTCCAACATCCCTACAAGGTAGGTGGTGCTATCCGAAACAGTTGAATTTCTCTTTATGTCTAAGTCACCATTTGAGCATGTATGTGTATGTGTAGGATTCATGCATTGTAGGGTTAAATGGTAAACATGTTGGTACTTCTTGCATGCTTTTAATGTAAAGATGCATATAATTTGGCAATGGAACATTGGACATTTGGGTACCCTATAGATGCATGAATTGAGATATGAATCTAGCCAAGGTATAAAATATGGTGACATTGTAACAAATGATTGAAATAGCACATTGTAGTATTGAATGCTAGTGAATGGAACACTTTGCATGTTGTGGCATTATTGGACATGGCATCCTCATGGCTTGTGGATTGGATTATACTCACCTAGAGTCTTATGCTTGAGGGCGGTCGCTCCCCCTAAAGCGATGAGCTCCGGAGTGGTCATCACTAGGTCGTAACGGTATCTCCCTAGAAGACAATCCCGTCGGGTTGTAGCGGTATCTCCCCGATTGTAGGGATTTTTGGTTGGCGAGTTTTGGGGCTAAACCTACGGGCTAGCCAAGAGGATTGGGTATTGGCAAAGACAATCTATATGCATAATGGGCATCATATATATATATATATATATATATATTGTTTCATTATCCTTGCCAGGCATAGTAGCTGCATTTGTTTAAAAATGGCTATCTATCTATCTGTTTTTCTCTACTCATGCCTGATTAGACCTAATGGGAAAGTCGGTGGGGTCGGTTGCCGAACCCAGTAGGAACTTTTTGTAGTTCTCACCCCACCATTTTTATAGATCCGAGCGCGAGCGAGGAGGTCGAGGATCGCGGCAAGGGCATAGCGCCCTAGGCAGTGGACACCCGTGTATTAGTTGTACCCTTATTTCATCTTTTGTATATGACGAAAAGGATGTTTTTTGGGAGACAAAATTGTATATAAAGACAGATGTAAAAGATTTGTATTTTGGTTAGATGTAATCAAGTTTAGTGAATGGATGTAATAGTTAGGATTTACTTTCACTTGCTCTTGTTACTTGCCTTCGTGCAAGTCATGTATATCGTAATTCTTCCTGGGCAATTCTTTATACATGTTTGTGAACTTGTGGGGCCTTGGGCGGACAGGGGAAGCTCTGTCTGTCCGGCGTCTGTGTACGTGCCCAAACTGACCAAATTGGCGGTCGCGGGGCGTGACACATTCGCTAATGGACTAAAATTTGTCAAATTTTCTTTCAAATGCGAGATTCCTTAATTTAGGGAGAGTTGTTATTATTATAAAAATTGATATGAAAAATGCTCCTAAAATATTGAAAGACGTGAAAAGAGTTACATCTCTAAAGGGAGTATGAAAACTAACACTACATGTAAGAAAGAGCTACCGCCTGGTCGTCCGATAAGTGTGTGAAGCTACCACATGGATATTAAATGCATAACCGAAAAGGTTGAAAAAGTGTGCATAATTTAAATATTTTTTTGGAGTTATAAGGCGGTATGTTGAAAACATACTCAAAGAGCCATCCCCGGTGCTTTGTTTGCTTAGTCTCAAATTTGAATGTTTATGACAAATTTGTGTCATTTTTGGTAAATCTTTATAAGTCATCTTCATAATCCCTTACATCTTGACAGTTTTTAAGCCATTAGATTATCTTTGATGACTTAATTTTGACGTATATACGGATTAAGAAATTGTATAATATTTTATTTTCATCGTGACAATTTCGAAGTACAATTCTCAATTTTTATAAAATTAACTTGAATTGTATGAAATAGATATGAAGTTAACTTATTCGGGCATTGGGTACCGGTACTCAAATTGGGTACCAGAACACAGGATGTCGATACTAGAGTCAGATTCCGCAAAACCTGAACATTTTAAAACTGAACTTTTTATTGAGTACCAGTACGCGTTTTTGAGTACCGGTACTACGGCTGCAGAACTAATATTTAATACTGGTATGAGAGTTTTATTTCCACTTCAAACTCAACCAAAACTCTCTTTCTCTCTCTAAAAATTTTCTAACATCATTCTCATCTAGATCTTTGAGTTTCAAGCATCAATTTGTAAGTTTGCTCTTCAAAACTCATCTCTTCATCTTCGAAACCCCAGTTTTTTAGTTTTTAATATTTTTGTTGGGCTGAAAGAGANTACTGGTATGAGAGTTTTATTTCCACTTCAAACTCAACCAAAACTCTCTTTCTCTCTCTAAAAATTTTCTAACATCATTCTCATCTAGATCTTTGAGTTTCAAGCATCAATTTGTAAGTTTGCTCTTCAAAACTCATCTCTTCATCTTCGAAACCCCAGTTTTTTAGTTTTTAATATTTTTGTTGGGCTGAAAGAGATCTTTGCTTTTCGTGAATTTTTTTGCAAATTTTTGCTCTAATTGGCATTAGTTACATGCATGCTTAATTCTTGTACCCTTAGATTTGTAAATAATGCATATTTATTATGAATCTAAGATCTATAGCATGTTTTCGTGGCAGAATTTGAGGTTTTTGTTGTGTAGTTATTTTACATGGATTTTATTGTTTGTTTTCAAGGGAAATTCAATATTCTACTGTTTACACTTGTTTAGAACTTTTGTTACACTACTTTACAGATTTCTGAATACTGTGAATGTGTTAAATCTAATATACACCTCACATGTTACACAGGGCAATTGCTTTCTCGATTCTTCTTGTACTGGTGGTGTTAATGGCCTCTGGAGGAGGTCGTGGTCATGGACGTACGTGGATGCAGAGGATCTTCTAAAAGAACACGTATTGAGGAAGACACTACAAGTTCTAAGTCTAAATATCGTGAAAGTTCATCCGAGAGAGAAGCTGAAGCTGAAGCTAAGGCACGAACTGTGAGAGGAAAAAGAAAAGCACCTAAGACCTTAAGGAAGAAAAAAGGTGCAAGTTACCCTCCTCGACGATGCACATGTGGTCCGGTCATTCGAGAGCAAGGTTCAAGTGAACGTGAACGATGGTCTAAACATGCCGCGGAAGCACAATCTGTCGATGCTCAATGACAAAAGGCTTTTGTAAGCAAAACATGCTTAAGAGAGCGATACGTGAACTTCAATGAGCTCGTAAGAGAGGTTCCGGAGTTTGGACAATCACTGCAAAGTGCTCCCATTTAACCAATTGGAAGAATCCAGGCGCGTGAAGTGTTTTGTGTTGAACTTATACGAATGTTTCATATGTGTGGGAAGGTTCTTTTCGAGGATCAAGAAATAGGAAATTATAAATTTTAGACATCGGTTCGTGGCAAGAAGATTGTTGTAACTCCATATACTATCGGTGCAATGTTTAGATTGAATGTGAATATCATTGGTCTGCAATATACACATAGGACGATTCAACATTCTTCTCACTAGAACACTATGATCAATGCAATCTGCAAACCTGGAACTTGGACAAATCCCTTGTTTGTAGAATCCAAGGATTTAAGGCTGGAATATCATATTCTCTCCTTGATTATCTGTTATAACATATTGCCGACCATAAGGACTAAGAGAATTCGTTGGGATTGTCTTATCCTTCTCTTCTTCTTGGTCACCCGGAGCGTGCTTAAGGTTTGAACATCAGCATTCCTTTCTTGATGTGGCAAAAGATGGCTCATGTAATTCAGACCTTGGGACAACGTGAGCTACTCCCATTTTCTATTTTGATTACGAGAATTTTGAAAGATAATGGTGTAAATACCATGTGTAACAAGTATGATTATGGCCTAGGTCCGATTGATGGTGTCATGTTGGCCAAGTCAATTAGCACTTGAAGACCTTTCAGCAAGTCAAAGCTTACACAACTGCTATTTCTGGTTCAGCCGCTCGACCAGCAGAATATGAGGGATCTTCCAGCTCAGGGGGAGTGGTTACTATAGAATCACTTTATCATGAAGTTCGCTCTATGAAGAAGTAGGTCGAACAAGGTTTTAAGAAAATGGAGAAAAGGTTTAAAAAGGTAGAGTGTGGCGTAAAGAGAATTCTGGATATTCTGGGCTACCGACATACATGACGATATTGTACCTGGCACTGCTAGACCAAGTTCATCACACACTATCGAACCGTCTACTGTAGGAAAAGGAGCACATTGCGCTAACGAAGCATAAGAAAAAGATGATGATGATGATGGAGGTGATGAGTGATGTTTTCTCTTCCGTACTTTAGTTTATCTCTTTTGTCTTTGCTTGTAGGAAGTAACAACTAACTACTGTATTTTGGTCCTGTAACTATTAACTAGCTACTACTCTTTATCGCAATATGTTTTCTCTCTATGCTTTCTTTTTGGCAATTTTTGACAAAAAATGGGAGAGCATTGACAGGAATCAGGAACACAAAACAATTTCATGATGAACAAAGGAGGACAAGATACTTTTGAATGATGAAGGGGATATTGTTGAAGACTTCAAGACTCCAAGTCCTAAGTCATAAAGTTTGTTTTTAGGTGTTTATGTGTAATTTTTGTTTGGATCTTACATGCAAGAGATTCGATGTTTTGGTGATGACATTGAACTTCATTTTTTGATTTTGGGTTTTATCACAAAATTGCCAAAATGGGAGATTGTTAGGGATTTTTATTGGTATATTTCGTGATTTGAGTCGAAGTCTTGAAGGGTTTGGTTCGTGTTCGGTTTCCACTATCGACGGTTGAAGAATCCGAGAATCCGAGAAGAATTCAAAAACATCTAACAGGTTGAATCACGATACTCAGGTATGATTTAGATATTATGGTGATTTACATCAATTTACGGCGTTAGAATCATATAAGTGATGACTAGTGGATTAGAAGTGGTACTTTTGGAGCTGTTGATTCATTTATAACAATATTTTATATTGAATTCTAGTACCAGGTTTCAGTTCCTCAAAACCACGTTGAAAAACTTGATATTTTATATTGAGTGTCAGAACCCAATATTGAGTTCCTCAAAATCCGAGAGTAGCAATTCTATAAATTGAATTATGTACCAGTACCAGTTTGAGTACCGGTACTGAGTTACGTGGTACCAGTACTGCATTCATTGGCTGAGTACCGATACTCCAGGTTAGGAAATTCTTGTTGCGTCATGGCATATAGATGCCCACATCCGAGTACCGGTACTCAGTGTACAGATTTTCTAATTCTGATTCTAATATGACTCTAATTGATTCTAAAGTCGATAAATACAATGTTAGAGTTCTCTATGACGTTGAAGCACTCAGAATTCATGAGAGAATAACCCTTGAGGTTAGGGTTTTCGTTCTTAACCTTTCTCCACCAAATAGCCTCTTTAGATCAATTCGAGATATTGAAATTCAATATGCATATATCGAATTGATCTACGATTTGCTTAGAAAAGACCTTTCTCTAGTTCTTTAATGATACTCTAAACAAAGGATCACTATAGAAACATGCATTTTCTCTTTGTGAGCAGCATCGTGGATTCGGCATGATCACGGCGATTCGTGGATTTAAATCGTGAGTGCTCGAGGATTTGAGTGGCATCGTAGATTCGGACATGGGGCGTGGACAATTCGGTGACGTGCGCAAGATCCGTAGGTGGTAAAAGAGAGGTCAAGTCCGTGGAATCGGTAATCACCTTGTAATCTTTTACTCATAGTGGATTACTTTTTCGCGTGTTGGTCCCGTAGGTTTTTCTCTAAATTGGAGTTTTTCCACGTAAATCTCAGTATGGTTTTATTTTTCGCATTTATTTTTATTGCATTGAGATTTGTGTTTTTGACCTATTCACCTATTCACCCCCCTCTAGATGTTTGATAGTATCTCGATAGATCCTAGGATTCCGCATAACCTACACAACTTAGTCTAACAACTGCTATAAAAATTCACTTAACCCCTCAGCAGGAGCGTAAAGTCATCCTACAATAATCTGAATGCTCACAACCCTCCAACTAGGGTGAAAAATAGATAAAAATAGCTACCGAAGCTAAATACTATCGACGGAGCATAAAAATGTCATAATGCCAGTTTTCTACATTGTTGAGGCCTAATTTCAACATTTAAAATCTTTTTGCATGCAGTTTTAACATGCTCAAGATTCAAATTTTCAGCATTATCCATACTAATTCAATCATTCTAAGCTAGAATATTCCAATTTAACAAATAAAGCATGCATGCAGGAATCTATGAGATACTGAGAAGTCCGATGTTTTCGGTAAATTAAACCCACCTAGGGTGCTTATCCAACCATGAAAATGAAATGCTCAGTTCAAAACCTCCTCTCCCTATATAGGGATCAAGAGAAACTCCAGAAATGTTGTAGGAATGCAACTAGAGTAATCGAACAAACAACGTAGTCATATACAAGCATTTCAGCTACAACGAGTGGAATTAGATCAAGATTAATCCAAAGTATATACCTCAACAACCAGCTGTGGATAACTCTAACACTCCAAGATTTAAAAGAAAATTTGAGAAAAGTTCCCCACAACTCAGGTATACTAATCGGATGAAGAAAGTGAGGCCCAAAAAATCAACAATGCAGAAAATAAAAGAAAATTCTGAATTTTAGCGAAAATGTAGACCAATACTACCAGCTAGGAATGAAAAAAATCAAGCTTTCCAGCCCAAAACCAGTGGAAAAGTCCAACTAAACACAACAAACAAGAAATTTACCAAAAAAAAAATTAGATTCAAAAATCCATTGAAAACTCAATTCGGTTTCAAAAATCTAAATTAAGCTTCAATTTCAGCACACTAACCTATAATCCAGCTAGACCCAGCTCCAACTCTACAAGAAGTGTAGGAAAAACCAACTCAAAACCAACAATGATCCAGCTACAAGAATCAAATAAGCAAAATCCATAAAAATCCAACCAAATCTCTAATTTTTGCTCAATCCTCAAATTTACATCAATTTAGACCTACGAACCTATAATTAAGATTCTAGGATTTGCTCCACAACCTCTCCTCTAATACTAAAATCACAAATCAAACCACCACAACAAATGGAAGTCCCAAAATTATCCCACACTTAAAACTAGTAGCTCCTGCTGGCACTATTCCTATTGTTGTTGCTAGCCAGCAAGGACGAAGAGAAGGTTTGGAGAGATTTGGAAAGGAATTGGAAGATTAAATGCTGTAGAAATGGAGTTTACTATGAAGAGGAATGGAAAAGAGTTAATAAACAACATCCACACACTTTTATTGATGAGTAAGAATGATAAAATTAGCCCGAAGAAAAATAGAACCTAAACTTGTCTAACGCAGAAAATCTAGAATTCAGGCACCCTAAACTGACTTCTGGGTGCCCAAATCTACCCAAAATGCAGTCTGGATTCTACACTCTCTGTAAGAAGGTCCAAAACCTTATCCTGCGCCTGCATCCAAAACCACCTCCTGCCACGTGTCAACAACGGTTGATAAACACGAAGTTGTCTACCAAGCAAATTTCGGCTCACAACTTGGTGCCCGGATATAGGCCTGAAATGACTCCAATAGCAAATGCAATTCTGCACCGAGATTCTAGGCACCCAGTTCCATCTTCAGGGCGCCCGGAACTTGCCAAAACTTTAGTTTTGGCTAGTTTTAGTGTTCTGAGTTAGATTTTGCATCCATTTTGCTTCAAAATGACTTTGACTCATCCCGACACTCTACAGATATGTCAATCAGCTAATGCTACTATAGTCATTTCGATTGCCAACCCTTCGGGACATTTCACAAAGTATATATATAGATAATTAGAAAACAAACTTTCATTCATTAATAGTCTAGCTGAACTACCATTAATGTCTATTTATTAAGCAATTAAGGAATAGTGGTAAGAGATAATGAACCCATAAGGGACCACTAGTGCAAACTAGCTATATCGAGATACCTCATACTGCACTCTGACCTACCTCCCTACTCATACCACCTGTCGAAAAATGCGGGGTGAGAAACCGACCTAAGATTTCTTAGTAGGCATGACAGAGCCACAAAAGCAAACCTTATTCACCAAAAATAATATAATAGAGAGATGTAGATAGATATAATGAATATGAGAATAAAATGTATAGTCGCAAGATATATGTGTAGTACACTGAACTTTAGCAAATTGTAATGTTCCAATGTAAGAATAGTATTTAAAACTATTCTAACTGTTTGGAGGGTTGTCGGTAGTGTACCGACACCTGACTTAAGTTTTATGAGTGCGAGATTGGATTACTGACACTAAAATCTGCAAACTGCAGGGTTTTGAGTGTTGAGTACCGGTTGAGTAGGGTACCGGTACCCCTGGGGGTTGCTAGAATAGGTTGCTCCCGGATTTGAGAAGTTGGGTGTTGAGTACCGGTACTGAGTCGGTGAGTACCGGTACTGGGTTGAGTATCGGTACTGCATCGAGCTGGTACCGGTACATGGCACTAAACCCGAAGGTTCTCACGCTCTGGTTTTGCATGTCTGAGTACCGGGTATCGGTACTCCAATATGAGTACCAGTACTCAATGCGGCAGATTTTTTTTTTTTGAGTTGTTAAGGGGTCTTTTGGTAATTGTGCAGCTTGTTTATCCCCCAACCGACCCCAGCTAGCTTATCTTTGTGCTGGAGCTTGGAAAAATAGCCGGTGAGCTCTTCTCTTTCTCTTTCTAGATTTCTTTTCAATTTTTTTGGTGGAAATTGATGAAATTGATGGAATTAATCTTCTTTTCCTTTCTTTCTCTATGGAGGTTTGTTTTGTGGTATTTGGAGTTGTGGAAGTGAAGAGGGGGGTATTTCTGAGGATAAACCTCCAACCCTAGCTCAAGGTTGGTTTGGTTTGGGGCTTTTGAAAGGTTAGCTTCTTATTTACTACCTTATATGTGATTTTGGTTGTATTGATAGAATTGGAGCTTACTTTTGGGATTATTCTTAGATGAGCTTTTAAAACTTAATTGGTGGTGGTTAAACTCTCTTTTAGGTTGGAATTGAAGCATCCCAACCTCAAGTGGAGTGTGGAAAAGTGTTCTTCTCTATTTAAGGTATTTTCTACCTATTTTTGGATTGAATTTTGGACAAATTTTGTGGGAGGCTTATTAGAAGCTCCTAATTCATTTAGAATTATTGTTAGAGTGCTAGAAGGCTAGAAGGCATCTTAGTTCGAGCAAACAAAAGAGTCCGAGGAGTATCTGGTGGGTTTGACCTCACCGAAATGGATGAACTCCCCCTATATCTTTGTTAATATTGTGAAATTGGAAATCATGCATACTCATGTTAGATGCATTATAAGTGAAGTTTTGGATGTATTAGCTATACATATAACATATGGCATAGTCATATCTCTATGTAGTAGAGAGTGTGGTTCATTAAACTTGTGAAGCATACTTTACATAACATGTAGAATACTTGTATAGACAAGTTGAAAATGGCATTTATATGATAACAAGCAGCATGAACTTAATGTTGTTGTATATGACTTAGTTAAATGACTAGAACTTGACATTATGACATAGACTCCGACCTATGGGTCGTTAGAAGACATACCATGTTTTAAACATGACGATCGAGAGCTTTCTATTGTGGATCATGCTTGGTTGCAAATTTGCTCATTCGCACAAGCTTGTGAGGGTCGCTCCCCATAAGCCAGCACTCCGGAGTTGGCCTACATGACATCATGCTCGCCCATGTGGGATTGGGCGCCGAAGTTTCCGTGGGGAGTGTTTACTACCACTAGGCCATTAGGCACGGCGCAAGCTAGATTACACATGTGTAGGTCCTTGTAAATTGGGTAAAGAGAACCAAATAGATTAATTAACTATCACTACTAGCTAGATAGTGTATATTCGTGGACATGACATTAGCATGCTTACTCTTATTAGAGTAGTTTTTATACTTGTTGTATATCAAGTGCATGTGGAGGCATAGTAGTACTAGTAGTTTATTTCCTGTTCAATATTCATGTTATGACATTAGTTATACATACTTACTAATGTGTCAGTGAGCTAGTGGTGTAATTCGCTGATGTCGGCGGCTTACCCACTGAAACCTAGTGACTAATAGTTCTCATTCTCATTGTGTTGTTGTTTTTGTTTACAGAGTCATCCACAGCGGGAGAGGCTAGGGATCGCGGCAAGGGGGTCGCGTCTAGCTTGACATAGCTCGGAGTTCTTGTTAGGTGGTCACCTCTCTTTTTTATGTTAGTTGGGAAGATGTTTATGTCCATGATGTATAGAGACTATATTGTATTAGTAGTTGTGCTTTTGGCTACTTGGATGTATTTGTGCTTTGAAGATGTTTATGATAGTTGTCTTACCTTTCATTACTTGTTATTAGAGAGTAGATTATATTGTATGCTCTGATATCATGTTAGATGTTCCTAACTCTTTGTGTTATTTCCATCATGTTTATCGTAGACGCCTAGTATGCACTAGGCATACGACGGGTCTATGTGCGTACTGGGTAGGCTTCTGCTCGGGGCTGGGCGTGACAATATGTGTATATGAAAGTAAAGCCAGAATGTCGTTATTGCAATGAAATCTATCCAACTACATGGCTCAGAGGACAGATAGTCCAATGCACATACCTAATCCACAAACTACCATGTGATCAGATGGAAATAATGCCTACAGTAGCAAGACGTGCATATGAATAGGACATATGATGGGAAACCTCCACTAAAAAAGAAAAACCATCTAACTAATATGCCTCGAGGATGAAATGTCCAATCTAGAACCCAACTCAGAACCTGTTGTATTGGTCCATCGATTTCAGGCAGTGCCTATCACTACAATGCACTGACCTAGTCAATTTGTCACAATGAACGACCTATCAGGATTAGTGCACCCCTCGTCGGTAGCCAAACCAACACGATATCTATAAATACACCCAAGTGTAGTCACCAATCATATGAAATGGTCAAGTAATCTTCAGCAAAGAAAGCTGATACAAGAGCCGAAGCCAATGCCGTTGTGTATAGACACCAAAATCCATGATAAAAAAATCGAATCATTATGAAATTGAAAGGTGCCATGTTGCTTGGACCTACGATACCCCAGATAGTCAAGGAGTATAGAAGCCTACTCTATATGTCAAGTAACCATCTAGCTACCACTATACAAGATAGTAATAAATATGCCATAATAAAGAAAACTAACAAGTCGACAAGTAGAGTAAAAAGGAAATGAATGCCTTAAAGTAATTTAATCATGAGCAAAGAAATAGAAAATCGAGTAAATACTACCTCATCGACTACCAGCTTGAAGCACCCACCTCTATCGTGAACAAAACTTTGGTTGTCAACCCCCAAATGGTGCCTCATTCTACTCCCCAAACCTATATAAAGTTCAACCCAACCCGTAATTAGCCCAAACTCGCTAATTTCTAACCCATGATTCAAATCATGAATTCTAATAGACGTACGATTGGAATTTCGGATCACGATAAATAGTCATTGAAAACTTGCCCAATCATTGCGTTGGCTTGCCAAAACACCACCCCAGCCTACAAAGTATCCTAAAACATGCCGCTGCCTAGCCTGTCACACACTCCATCCCAAAACATTAATTTTATGTCGTTAGGACAATAGCATGAAAAGTGCGCCAAAATGAGAAATTGGAACACCGAAATTTCGGCACCATAACCACCCACAGCTCTCTTACTACAACTAAAGGTGTTGAACCTCACTTAATGACCAACCCATAAGGCTAACACACTGCTACGAATAGCAGCAACCCGCGCGACACTAAACCACCCCCGAAATGGACCGATTTTCGAGCTTTAGGATCTGGTTCAGCCCCGAAGTGTTTCATAAAACACTCCAAAAGTCACCCAACCTTCCTTGTTGTCCTAAAACACTCACTTTTGGATGTCAAGATAGCCGCACGCTAATTGTGAGAGACAGGTGTGAAAACCTTAAAGCAAGTCGTACCGATTTTCCAGAAATTGTCTTTTTGGCTCCTGAACCTATTTACGATCACTTGATGGTCCATGCTTTGCACCAGTGAGTCTCCTACTAGCCAACAAAGCTTTTTCATTTTGCAACTAGCAACAAAATCGACTCTACAATATCGGAGCCAAAATCACCAATGTAATATACTTAAACCTCTATTTCCATGCCACACGCCTTGAAATCCAACTTGAGAGATTACTAGGCCTTGAACATTCTGTGTCGATCATCCTAAATCCCGAATTGAGGGATTCCTAAGCCTTAGGCATCAAGTTCGAACATACTCTACCAAAACAATACCGTCCCAAACAACAATGATGCAGAAGTTATCAAAGAGGCATTTCAACAAACACCTGGTGCGTAATAAATAATAAAACAAACATAGTGTATAGAGCCTTACCATTGGTTCTGCGATGTCGAAATCTAACCAATGATGTTGTCCGAAAGGTTTTGACATCCCGAACTCCATGCTTGCTAGCCGAAGCACAACCGAAGACCGAGAAGGAAGTTGGAGCACCTTAACCGTTGGTTTCGAGGCCTCCGGGCATGACATCATTAAAATAGCCCTTGGAAGCCTTTCCGACAGCAACCGAGATGAGCAAGACGATGTACTCATACTGGAGAGCACCGTGCTCCACCGTCGAAATGTCATTGGGGACCAGATGAGCCAAACCAAAGAGCTCGGCCAGGAAAACCCTAGTTTGAGACCAACAAAGAACAGCATGCAGCCTCCATCCTCAACTTCATGTGCGGCCCAAGGGGCAGTGCACTTGGGCCGCCCAGACCCAAAGAGATCGGCCTTGATAGGAAGAGGCCTTGAGTGCAGTGGTTGAGACATGGGAGCAGCAGGGCAACGGCGGATCTGGAATGATCTACTCGAGCTCTCCAGCTTGAGCTTGGCTAAGACATTGAGCAAAAGTGGTTAGGGCAACGTTGGCGACGGCGAGGCGTGTCGCCAGACCCGCCGTGACTGCAGCCAGCCCAAGAGCAAAGAGAATCCGAGAAGGAGATCTGTGTGTGTGTGTGTGTGTGTGTGTGTGTGTGTGTACTAGAGATCGAGAGAGATAGAAAAAGAGAACCTTGCTGGGCAAAATCCTAGCTGGAGGGGTGGCCGGCAGCACTGTGATAAGGGAAGGGGAGCACAGGGTTAGGGTTTCTATTCCCTCACTATGCATATATATACGTGTATGTATATATGCATTTATCTATATATATAAGCAAAGATGCAAGTTAATCCCACAAAATACAGTATTCTTGTCTCAGTCCCCTTACCACCATGTTTATTTTGTGCATTAGTCCTCCCAACACCATTTCGTGGTGCTTTGTACATGAAATATCACATTACCTAAAAACCATATGATCATAAATTCTATCTGACTTTAAACCTATGCCATTTTGCACATTGTTAGGAGCCGAATTCCTTGGTCTTTGACCTGGTCAAAGATCTCTCTCGGGAAGAGTGTAGGGATGCGGAACGGCTACAAATAATGATCCTCAAAGTTTGCACCTTTCAACTGGATTAAGCGATTCGGCTGAGAAGGGATTGGATCAGCCGAGTTCGAAGACCTTTACTGCAGAATATTTGAATCGGTTCAAACATTCTTCAATCGATTCTCCTGTTCTTTGCCTGAACTGAGCTAGATCAGCAACCGAAAATTCCAGCTCTGATTTGTAAAACTGTTCATGAAATTTGCTTTGCAATTTGTCCCAATCTCGAATAGAATTGGTCGGTAGACTTTTATACCAAGTGAATGCAGTCTTGGTTAAGTTAACGAAGTATTAAACAACCTGAGCTTCAGAAAAGGATTTGCAGCGGCTTCTCGACATTGAGCCGTTAACCGCACGACGTGCTCGACCGTATTTTCGGTCTCGTCTCCAGAAAATTTATCAAATTTTCGTATTTTTTAATTTGCCGGATAGAGATGTTCTATATCTATATTTGCAGGGTAAGGTGATCTAAATACAGGCCGCATTGCCGGCCCTGCTCCAACTACGAAAGTATTTCGGATGGCTTCTTCAATTTGAGCATAGATTTCATTGTTATTTCCTTGTAAGGGAACAGGTACCTGTGCTTGAACTGGATTTGGTCCTAGTGGTAACCCGAAATTCTACGCTGCCGGGTTAACCCCCTGCATATTCGGGGCTTGCCCCCCTGCCCTAGCCCCTACATTTTAGAGCTGATATATTGCCAATGGCGGTGGAGGAGGTAACCCCCAGGCTATCTCCGATTGTTGATCGACATTTACACCAGCCAGTCTATAAGCCGCTTGAAAAGTGCCCCCTGGTGTTGAGGTTGACTATTCACCGGTGTTACAGGATTTTGTAATACCGGTGCAACTACAGGTCCTTGTAGACCTGTTACAGGCTGCTCGTTTCGAGTCAATAATTGCCCTATTCGGGTAATATTCTTATGAGAGGCCGTAATTGCAGCCAAAACGGCGTCTAATCGAGCAGTACTTGTAAGGAAGTGAATTCTCAGAATTCGAGAGTTGGACTTCGCTCAGAATCGACTAATTGTCGAGTGGGTATGCTTCGGAAAGGCCGAAGAAGTCAGAAACCCAAAAAAAGCATTGCAACGGATCCACGAGAGCAAGCTGTGCAAAAATCTGCACTTGGCAGATTTTGCTCTCGAGGATCGGTCCCTGGTATGAGGGACCGGTTCTCGTAAGCATTGTGTGCGGCAGAAAATCTCTGCGCACAAGTATTGCTCTCGGGGACCGGTCCCTAGCGGGAGAGACCGGTCCCCGTATGCGCAACCATCGAAAGCAAGGAAAATTTGGCTAAGTCCTGAGAGTTCTGCTCTTGGGGACCGGTCCCTGGCGGGGAAGACCGGTCCCCGTGTGCTTAGGATGCTGGGCAGAGTCCTCTGCCTGCAAGGGAGACTCTCAGGGACCGGTCCTTTTAGGGACAGACCGGTCCCTGAGCATGAAATTTGCCCAGTTTGGGCTATGTGAGAGAAGTAAAGTTGAGGGGTTTTATTGCAATTGTGGCATTAGTGAGGGGTGTAGAGGGGGGATCACTCTCTCTCCCTCTCATTCCCACACCCAAACACATCCCTCTCTCTCTCTAAGCTCTTTTCTCCCTCTCTCTTGAAGTGAAGAAGGAGAAGAAAAAAGAGAAGAAGGAAAGGAATGAGAAGAAGGGAAGCAAGCTAGGAGAAGGACTTTGGTTATCCTCTTCTTCCTCTCCTCACCATTAGAGCAAGCTTGAAGGTAAGCTCTTGAGCCCTACAATGGTAGAAACCTAGGGTTTGGATTGAAAGCTCTAGAAATGGTTTGATTAGAGTTCTAGCATGCTTAATAGTTGATTAATGCTAGAATCTAGGGATTTGTTGGAGTTGTTTGCATAGATGCAAACCTAGGGCTCCAAATTGGGGTTTTGTTAAATAGTGAGTTTTGATCTCAATTGATGGCCTCTAAACCTAATTGTTAGGTGTCTAAACGCGTTGGCGAAGACGGATTGAGCATTCGTCGAGCCGGTGAAAAGTTATCGGCAAAACAAGACCGATGGAGCTTCGTTTCCACCTAGCAGGTCGAAGCGACGTTGAAGCAAGTGCCGAATAGCGTTCTTAGCACCTTGACATTGGCGAAAGGTGGGTGGTGTCATCCCAAAGCAACCGGGTTCCTCTCTATGTCTTAGTATACCATGATCTCGCATCTTTTGCATGTTGCATTGTAGGATTGCATTGTTTTCCATTCTTTATGCTTTCTAATTGATATCATAGTGTGAGTTGAATGCTTGGTATTATGGATAGGTAAGGATTGGGTCATGACATTGAATCCTACAGTGCCGAGAAAATGAGATGGACTCGATGGTTTCTAGTGACATAATGAGTGGCATGTGGTTGACAAATGAACAGAACAAGTAGCATCTAATTTAGTGCAAAGTGACACTAGTGGTTTGTGAACTTAGGGATAGATGGACTCCCTAGTGATGACTCGTTGAACAAGAACATAGTGTAGTTAAACACTTACACATGGACATTAGGATAGGTGGATTCCCGAGTGATTTCTAGCCCTAGTTGATAGGGTATCCTTGAGTTGAGAGGATGGATTAAGCTCAGAGTCTATTTATACTTGTAGTGGTCGCGCCACACAAGTCGTCGTGCACTCCGGAGTATGGTACGAGAGGGGCAGAGTTGATGTCCCGCAGATTGTCCCGGGTTTGAGAGCGAGGTGAGTCTCCTTACAATACGGGATGGCGAGGTGAGTCGTGGGTGAACCCAAGGGATCGCCAAAGATTGGATAAACAAGAGAACAGCACTGTCATTGAACATTTGCTTATTGGACATTGTAGTGGACATAGTGGCATGTTAGTAAACCATTTACTATATGATGCATGCATACATTACTCTTGATTGGGCAAAGTAGCATAGTTTTCCTACTGTGTCGTTTACTGCTTTCATTATCTATCTATCTATATATCTGCTTTTGCCCACTCGGACCTAGTGGGGAGATCGGCGGACTCTGCGGCAGAACCCACTGGAAACTATGGACAATAGTTCTCACCCCACTTTGTTGCAAGGCCTAGTTCGAGCGCGCCGTGCGAGGACTGTGGCAAGGGTATAGCGCCCGAGCAGTAGCGTAGTAGCTTTCCTTTTTGCATTAGCATCACCCTATGTATATGAGTGAATTATGTAGGTGAGGATTTGGAGAGCTATGGATGTATTTTGGTGGTTATCTAGTAAACCATGTATTCATTTTGGAAAGGATGTAAATGTAACTCGAGGTAAATGAATGCAACGTTATATGTAATAGCTAGTAGATCTCTCTTTATTCACTTGTATGTACATGTGATTCTTGCTCTTAGATGTTGGCACTTGTCGTGCCCTTTGTTGATTGTGTATGTATAGAATTTCATTTCCTGGGCAAATTCTTGTACACGATTTGGTTGTTTAGCCTTGGGCGGACAGGGGAGGTGTTGTCCGTTTGGCGTCTGTTCGACGCGCCCGAACCGGACCAAATCGGTAGCGGTCTCGGGGCGTGACAGTACTCCTATGGCTATTCTGGTCCAATACTTGTAGGGCCCGTGTCATTTGTCCAAGCGCTTGAGCCAAGCTTAGTTCTTGTTGGTCAGATTGACCACTAGTCTCGCCTTCGACTGGTAAGACTGCTTGGCGCTCACCTACATTACCAGAATTGCTCGCATGGTCGTTCCCGGAATTTCGAGGAACGACTCTATTATGCAAATTCATGGCATTATTATCTGCCATAATTTCTGAAATAGAAGAAATTTACCAAAATTTGTCCCACCGGGCATGCCAAAAATTGTTAGGAGCCGAATTCCCTGGTCTTCGACCCGGTCAAAGATCTCTCTCGGGAGGAGTGTAGGGATGCGAAACAGCTACGAATAAAGACCCTTAAAGTTTGCGCCCTTCGACTGGATCAAGCGATTCGGCTGAGGAGGGATTGGATCAGCCAAGTTCAAAGACCTTTACTATAGACTCAGTTTGACTGAAAGAGCCAAATGTACGAAAAGCACAGTGTTTTGGGTCAGCTTAAGAGCCGAATGCCTTTATATATTGGAATTAATATGTGAAACTAGTACAAAGGACGAGTGTGTCTGAGGGCATATAGTAAGTGCGGGAAAGTAAAAGATTACAAGTAGACTACTCCTAGAAAATGCGAGAAAAATGCAGAAAGTAAAAATATTAAAAATGCGGTAGTCTTCTCGTTCATGGGAGAGAAAGACTCCTATTACAGGCTTCGAAGTTACTATTTATAGTGATGTCTTCTCAGCCCATATTATTGGTCGGTTTTTAGTAGTGGGGGAGTGGTGTAACCATAATTATGGAAGTTACGCCCCACTTCTCAATCGTTCTCGCCTAATTTTTTGGCATCAACACACATAAACTCTCGGATTTCGTGAAACTTAGTTTCACGCAAACGTCTCCAAGTCTATTTTCACATTGATCCTCCCTGCTTGCCAAAACTATAAATTTTTTTTATAAAAAAATAAGGCTAAATTACAGAAAACCCCCCTGTAATAACCCGCTTTTTCACTTTCCCCCCCTGACATTTAAAAACCTACACTTCGCCCCCTTGTAAAATAAAAAATGTGCACTTCACCCCTACCGTGAGGGTTCCGTTAGGGGTTCTGTTAAAAAATATTTTTTTATACCGAAAATACCCCTCTGCCTCTTCTCTGATGCTTCGCTCCATCCGGCTCGCCGCTTCGCCGCCTCGCCGCCTCGCCGTCCTCCACTGCTTCGCCCTCGCCCACATCCCTTTCGTCCTCCTCCGCCGCCTCGCCTTCGCCCTCGTTGTCTCTGCCTACCTCTCCATCAACACCCATCTTAGTATCCTCCCTACTGTCGCCGAAATCGATGGGCGGCGACGGTGTAGGAGGAGAAGGGGAGCAGGTGGAGAAGAAATTGGAGAGGAATCGTGGCCGATTGAGGTGGAAATAGCGGTGGATCGAAGGGGCGGCTGAGGAAGCTCAGGAAGAAGACAACAATGGCGAGGGGCAAAATGGTCATTTTACACACCGTGACCCCCCCGTGAACATTTTTCATTTTACAAGGGGGCAAAGTGTAGGTTTTTAAATGTCAGGGGGGAAAGTGAAAAAGCGGGTTATTACAGGGGGGTTTTCTGTAATTTAGCCAAAAAATAATAGCCTCTTTGCCAAGTGCTCCGTTTTTTGAGTTTGCAAAAATTATAATTTAACCCTCCAACCTTTGAGTTTCGTATCAAAAACTCATTGTGTGTGTATTTTGACCAACACCTTTCTATAGACTTTCATATAATTCGACGCATAAAATGTCGCACCGTTGACCAAAATACCCATTTCTACCCTATATATTGATCACTTGTCGTAAACCTCTTTAAACTGCGCTTTTATCACGCATAATCTAAAAACGAGCCTCACCATGACTTCCTACCAGACCTTGAGGGTGGCAATTTTCATTTCACTAAAAACTGTTCCATTTTACAGACGAAGCCTACTGCTTTCCGAATTTATTCAGTTAATCTAATTTTTCAAAATTTTAAAAATTTCCTGAATTTGTCTCGAATCAATTTATTATCTCTTATTTACTATCCTATTCGATGTGGATCTGGCTAGGAGACCACCAAACTGGATCGATTTGCGTACCTAGCTATCCAGATTAATACAAGTTCTTTATGGTTAAAACAAAAAAAAAAAAAAAACTACACAATAATTAAATGTAACTTTTTAAAATTTAAAATAATAAATTATAAATGAATTAAACCACAAAGGGTAAATCAAAGTTTACCCATAGAATTAGGGATGTCAACGGATATGGATATCCAATATTTTGCCTGAACTGGGACCCAACCGGAGTGGGTTTACCCAGATGGTTAACAAGCTGGTTTCAATTATGGGTATAAAAAATAAAAAATCAATAGACTCGTGTTGGTATATGGTTTTTATCTATACCGGATCCAAACCCAAACCCAAACCTGAATTCAAACTGAACCCAAACATGAACCAACTTTATGTTATATAATATATTAAAAATTAATTATTTATAACTTTTTTCAAATGTGATAGTTTTTTTTATTTTGAAAATTTAAATTTGAGTATAATATGTTTGGAAATTAGAAAACAAAAATGATTGTTTTCGGGTTCATGTTTTTGTAGTTCGGATTTGAATTTCGATTTTTATGTCAAGTTCAGGTTCAGTTATGAATTTAAAATCCGACAATTTTATAGGTTCAGATTCAAATTTCAGATTCGATAGTCAGATTTAGGTTTAAATTATTGAAAACTCATTTCAAATTCAACTCGTTGGCATCTCGACAAAAAATTAATGACAGAACGAAAAGGAGCTTCTTTTAGAGGTTGTTTGGTTATATATGTTAGAACAAATACCGCATAGAAAATCTGATTATGATTAAAAATCTAACTAATTTTTTGATAAAGATAAAATCAGACTTACAAATAAACGCTAAAATCCAAATAAATAATTTGATTGATCCGGAAGCGTGCGTGGCACTACCCTAAGGCGTATTCCCGTCCTTACGGCTTACGTGCGGGATTAACCGGAAGCACCACCCCAAGGTACGACCGGAATTCCTCCTCCTAAGAGCACGAACGCAGGAGAGGTTAACGAAGACTCTTGCAACACCCGATGATAAAAATATTAAACAAATAAAATTTCATCTCTTTTACTTCTCTCTACAATATTCATATATCATGAACAGAATAATCTAATTTATAAAGAGAATGGGTTGAACATTGGAATCCTCAACGGATTCCAATAGTGGAAACCGTTTCCACCTAATTAATCCATCTCATTAATTAAAATAAATAACAATAAATACTAATAAATGAGAATAAAAGAATTAATAAAATAAAAGAATAATAATAGTAATTGAGAAATTATTGGATTTTCTCCAACAATCCCCCACAAAATTCAAAATTTCGAAATAAGAATTAAACTCAAAAAGATGAATAAATCATCGGGTGTTTATACTATACAATAGGTAAGGTGTCTTTAAGAGACTTAACCTCACTTAATGTAAATAGTTTCCATCAGAAGGAATCGGAGTGAACCAGGTCTTGAACTACGTCACTTTGGCCCTGACTTCAACTACCACACACACAGTATAGAATTCTCCGTCACGGGTCTGTGCGTTAATGGCCATGCATAGTACCTTGATTTTTCATAAGAGCTTCTATGGACAGCCCATATCTCATAGACGCGGCCACATACGGATACTCTTATATAGGTAGTTTTCTCCCGAGATGTGTGTAGAGTCACATCTTGTGAAAATTACCGCCTCGGATCCCATTAAGAGCTATAAGCTCAACCTAATCCACTACACAGAGCGCTACTTACCATAGGAATGGGATTGGAGCTAAAACTCCTCTATATAAAATGTAGAAGGTGCTCTTTGGCCAACCTGACAGCTTGTTTTTACCACATTGAACATTATTAAAGGGATCTCCTATCACAAAAGTTGGGTTCCCACTGCAGGAAGGCCCTTTACGGGCAAAATCCCATCCCCCTCGATGACTCCAGGACCTTAATCCTATTCAGGCCTTTCGTCAAGCAATCTGCAAGATTCTGATCAGATCTGATAAAACTCAAAGAAACAATATCATGAGAGGTTAGCCATCTAGCAGACTTCTGTCTTAATTTAATATGTCTATTAATTTTAGAATTTACCAATTTCATTTACAAGCTAAACATTAGAAAAATGAAATCATTAGAGCAAATATAATATCAAAATTTATCAGTCTGATAAAAGAGCTCCCCCTCAAGTTCTAAGGTACACTAGAATTTAAAATCATGAAATTTAATCATGTTTAATAGAGTTTGGTTAAATAGCAAATAGATGATCCAAATAATTTTAAAAGTTTGATTTTAATTAGATAACTTTGAGTAAATTATTGATGCAATCAAACAACTATATTGTTAGCAATGTATACAATATATAATTGTTAGAAGTGATAATTAAAGTAAGAAATAGAAGTGTTGTTCCAAGTTTGAAAGTCCCTACTTCAGGGGTTTGATGCACTCTCCTGTGGGTTCAAATCCCACTACAAAACGAATATAGAAACAATAATGTTAAAGCTTAAAGAAATTAAATCCTTTTTAAAAAAAAATTAGATAACTTCGTATAGTATGTCACGCCCCGGGGTCCCTTTTAGTTTAAAACATAGCGGAAAAGCGTCTGAATTTCTTTCTTTTTTTTTTTTGAAAAGCCTGACCCCAGAGTATGCCAGATCCGCCACAAACACAGGCATTCCACTGTTCACACGGACAGAGTCTCCCCTGTATTTGTACGGCGTCACACAAATACAAGAAGTAACCCAGATACAACCACAACCAGATGAACATACAAATAACCAACAATTATATATTCATACACCATTCACATCATAGGTTCACATTTATATAATCGATATTTAAACATAAATCCACATCTATCAGTTAAAATGTTTCCAACCACAGAAACAGGTTTTGAAATACTAAGATGCAAAATCCACAGAAAACCTTTTGAAAACTGTTTCCTATACGGAAACCTTTATTCTTTAAAAACGCTACCGCGAGGGGTAGAAAACCTTTTATTTCAAGTAAACACAATTCCTTTATTACATTCCAAAACCAACTGAAAACTCAGATATTCAAATAATAAAACAAAACTGAACCATGTAGACCGACTAAGCTATAAATATCCACAGAAATAAAAAGGGTAATAGCTAAATCGAAATAACCTGGGTCGGAAGCTCTATCGACCGCTACACACGTACCTCACGTCTCGTCCCACTACTCAACGCCCGCGATACCTGAAAAATGGTGGGGGAGGTGAGAACATGTAAACATGTCTCCCCTCCCAGTGGGTACCGCAAGCCGAAGAAGGCGAGGAGTACTCACCGGATCAGGAAGAACTATACAACAACATGGGTCAGTGGAAATAAACAAGGTAATGAGCAGATATACAATAGCGATAAACTGAAAGGAAGTAAGAACTATACTGAATAAACGGCTACCGCTACTGTAACTGGAACAGAAAGCATACATGAATATCTACTATAGTAGCAAGACAACTATAAAGTAAGATCTGTAAGTATGCATGCAACGACTGCTACTATAAACATATGCGTCAATGGGACAATCAGTCCAAAAGTACCCAATCTGAAACCAATGCTCTCTTGGTCAGCACCGCAGACCTCAAGCCAATGCCCTGGAGGTCCGCACCGCAACACCTCCCGACAGTACCACTGCCGCTCTAACATGCATATAACCCCTCTAGGGCTCACGGGTTGTCACCATTCAACCACTTTTCCGGAAAAGAACACTCCTTGCGGTGGATCAGACCGCCAGTGTTCGTGAAATGCGACGAGTATCGGGCGATCAATGCAATATGGTCAATGATCAACCGTCGGCAACCAGCCGACAATCCTGCCCCCCAGGGCCTATCGACCGCATAGGTCATCAACTGTAAAGAAGCACAAGAACCGACCACTCAGGTCAACTAGGATGGGACAACATCGACATCCTCTCAAACATATGCAAATACTGACTAATCAAGTCAACTGGGATGGAACAACTCAACATCCTACCCACAGTATGTAGATACTGATCAATGAGTCAACTACTGTATATATGCAAGAATCGGTCAACAAGTCATCTGAGTATATGATCTAGAACTACCGTCGGCCACTAGTCGACAATCCTACCCCTCAGGGTACACCGACCTCAAAGGTCATCAAACAACAAGAGTCAAGGAACAAACCGACTATATACAGATATAAGATACAAGAACGAATCAACTAGGTCACCGATTTCACATAAAATCACGAAACCGCTCTACTCTAAACATGATACAGGATATGCAGAATAGCTAAGTAGAGCAATAAAGAAATATGGTATAACTACTCTACTCCTACTCATGATATAAAGAGAACAACCGAGTAGAGTGTAACTAAACAACATGGTGCTAGGCTCAACACTATATATCAAGATATATATATGCTAGATAATAACGAAAGAGCAAGGGTAAGAAACCATCACCGAGCGTGCACCACTGTACCGACGTCGGATCGAAGTACCCACCTGTACAACTGTCGCGCCTGTCTCCTGACTGCAAAAGAACGTCAACAGGACCTAAGGGGGGTCCACTGGGTTAGTGTCTAACCCACAACTAAGAGACTCTAAAAGCATAACCCACAAACAATCCCACGGAGATCGGTTTCCCAATACCGATTACCGTAACTCGCCGGAAGTCCCGAAAACCACACCGGGACGCCGTCGGGACCCACTAAGTGTCCCGAAACTCACCGACTCGTGTCACGAGTCACCTACTGCCCCAAAACACTCCAGTTTGGATGTTTTGGTAGTAAACACAAGATAACACCCCTACACAATTGTCGCCGGATAATTGTGCGAATTCGGGTTCCCGAAAGTGTCTATTTCGACACCGGAACCCACCGTCGCTCACCCATCATCACCGAACCCACAAAGTGATGATGGTGACCAGCCAACAAGGCTTAGCGACCACTCACAGAGCAACCAAACGACGTCGGAAGAAATTCGAACCGAAACCGCGTTCTTTCGGCGAATTTCGCCGAAAAACGCGCCGGAATCGACTTTTCGATTTCCGCGAAAGCTACAAGATCATGGACAACCAGTCCAGAGGTCAAACACACTCATACACACTGCCCACAGTAGCCACAAGGTGCATAATTGCACAAAAGCCCCTATATTTACATAAAATCCCAACATTTTATGTAAATCGGACGATAACATGGCTCGTTCACGCAAACCGAGGACTTCCAAGGTCTACAGAGACACGTACTGACAGGTCTCGACGTACTGGAGGCCGTGCTCACGATCTGGAGCACAATGGCTCACTGTGGGAAGCGCGGGAGCAACCCGAAGTTCTGCGAACAGCGCGCAGTCAGGGAAGATCGCGCCAAACAGGGCTAACCGGACACTATTGATCCAAAGTGAGGTGAGCACTGTGATCAGTACTGACCAACGATCACCGTGCTCACCTCCGGAGGCATCAGGACAGCCTCGGATAGCCGGATAAGCGTGCGCAAACCCAAAACAGCAGCCAAACAGGCTCGATAGGGTCGACATTGCCGAAACAGCTGAACGGAGTCTCCCCGACAGAATCTAAGGTGAGCACGATGATTAGCAATTTGCTATGATCATCGTGCTCCCTTCCGCAGAGATCGGGGAGGCTCGGGAAGCTCAGAACGCAAAACATCTAAAATAGGCCCTATTTCGGGCTTGGCCGGAGCAAGGTTGCTCCGGCCGGCTTCCGGCGGCACGGCGGCGCGCGCGGGAGCCAGGGATGGGTGCGGGGGAGGTGAGGAACACGATGCTCACCTCATTTGGCGGCGGGGAGCGGCGGCAGTGACGGCGGAGAGACTTGAGCCGGCACGAGCTCGGGCTCGGGTTCCAACGAAGCTACGGCCACGGCGGTGGCCGGGGCTCCTCGAGGACGACGGCGGCAGGTCCACAGAGGTCGGAGGAGGAGGAGGAAGGCGGCGGGCGACAGCGGCGGCGGCCCGCGGCTCGGGCGTTGCCGCTCGAGCTAGGCTCGGTCTGCAGACCTGGGCGGTGGCGCCCAAGGTTCAGGGCGGCGGTGGCGGCGATCCGAAGGGCTGCTGCGACCGACCGGGAAGGTCGGTGGGACGCAGGAGAAGGCCGCGGGAGTGGACCAAGGCGGCTGCGACGCGGGGGTGGAGTTACCAAGTCTGCTCGGTCCGAGTAGACCTGGGATGGCTGCAGGGTGGCCGCGGCGGCGGCAGCGGCTCGCAGGAGCGCCGGCGACCCGCCGGGGTGGTCGCCGAGGGTCCAGGGACGGCGGCCGAAGCGGGTGCAGGCGGTGGCTACGCGCGGGGAGGCCGCGAGTTATCCTCGACCTAAGCTCGGCTTAGGCAGCAGCCGGGTGCATCAGCGGCCGCGGCGGCGCTTGGCGACGGCGGCGGTCGGCGGGGATGCTCGCCGGAGCACGGGGCGACACCGGCGGAGGGTCTGGAGGTGGCGGCAATCTCGGGCTTCCTCACGACCCAAGATAAGAGAGAAGGAGAGAGAGGATTATGGTGCGGCTGCGGCGGCTGGCCGGCCGGACCCGGTCGGCGACGGCCGGGAGGCGCGCGGCCAGGTCAGAGGGAGGCAAGAACGTGGCTGGGGTGCAGTTATGGCTAGGGTTAGGGTTAGGGGAACAAAAACCCTAGATACACTACATATCATAAGGTGCAAATTGCAAGTAAGTCCTCCAAAACTCAGAATTTCATAACGAGTCCTCCACAGCGCGTGTAAAACGCGAGAATACCCCTCCACGTGCGATCCCACGCAAAACGGTACATAAAATGTCGCATCTTTTGCGAAATTACAATTTGCCAATACCGACCTCTCCTCGATCAACGCGCAATCTCCGCAGATCCGTCCGTCAGATTTGCGAACGGATTGCACCAGTGCGATCAGCACCTCGTAGACAATAGATCTACGATTTCATTTCACCTCAAACGGTCGCGGATTCACGACGAAATCCGACCTTCTCTCCAACAGAAGAAACTACACACAAAATACATATAAAACACGTATTTTTGGATTTTCTCAAAATCCGTGCGTCAAACTCAGAATCCGTCAGCGCCATTAGTTCCAGAACAGCTGAACCGGTCGAAACGAGCTATTGGACCGCTAGGAACGGAGTCCGATACGAGCTGAAAGCCAACTTCACACCGTGGCTTCTCCGGAAAATCGAGTTACTATTCACTTTAAGTGAAACTTGGAAATCGCGTAGAATCTCCGTTTTAACTCGATTTCTCCTGAAATTTGACGAGTACTTTTGTAATTAAATTACACACAAAAACATCGTCAACAGAGAGTTTAGTTGTACAGTTAAAATCTCAGTCCTTACATAGTACCAAATCTTTTAAGAAACCTACGTCAGTTTTTTTTTTTTTTTTTCTCTTTTTCAAAGAGGGTTTAGCAAAAGACAGTATGTATACATATATATTTACTATTTTTTTTTTCAAAGGGTTTTTTGCTGTAGCAAAAACTCTAAAACGGCACACTATAAAAGTAATTTTACTGTAGCAATTTTTTGTTCTTTTTTAAATCCTGTAGGAAAAACAGTGAAAACAATATATATAGTTTTGAAATCCATACAGTGTCCGTACAATATATATATTTTTTCCAAAAAGAGCTACAGTAAAGGCAATTTTTTTTTAAAAAAAATAATCATCAAATAAATTGTAACGTTAATAATAAATTAAATAATATGCAATTACAGGTTAAAATGCTAATCCCGAAAAATTTATGTTTGATTGCCAATCATACAAACAAGTTAACAAGTAAATTATATGCATATAAAATTAGACGGATTAGCATTTGTTAGACTGTTAGATTTTTAATCACAATCAGATTGGGATTTACGCCTTAGATTGTTAGAACAAATACCGCATAGAAAATCTGATTATAATTAAAAATCTAACTAATTTTGTGATAAAAATAAAATCAGACTTACAAATAAGTGCTAAAATCCAAATAAATAATTTGATTGATCCGGAAGCGTGCGAGGCACTACCCTAAGGCGTATTCCCGTCCTTACGTGCGGGATTAACTGGAAACACCTGTAAGGGAAGTGAATTCTCAAAATCCGAGAGTTATACTTCGTCCAGGATCGACTAATTGTCGAGTGAGTAGGCTTCGGAAAAGCTAGAGATGTCCAAAACACAAAAGTGCTTTGGAGTCGAGTTCGCGAGAGTAAAAATGCAAAAAATATGCATTTGGCAGGTTCTGCTCTCGGGGACCGGTTCCTGGCAGGGAAGGATCGGTCCCCGTAGCTGAGGTTGTGGCAGACAGCTGATGCAACCGGTCCCTGGCTAGAGGGACCGGTTCCCGTAAGCGCAACCAGGCAGAAGGCTCTCGGGGACCGGCCCCTCATCGGGAGGACAGGTCTCCAAGGGATCGGTCTCTCGGGTAGGGACCGGCTCCCGTACGCGTGAAATTGGGAAGGTCCTCAGGGACTAGTCCCTGGCAGGGAAGGACCGGTCCCTCCGCGCGAAATCTGCCCAGGCAGAGTAACTTGAGAGGAGTAAAGTTGAGGGGCTTGGCTACAATTATGCCTTAGTTGGAGTGTATAGAGAGCAAAGGGCTCTCTCTCCCCCTTTCATTTCCAGCCTCACTCTCTCTCCCTTAGCTCTCCCTCTCTCTCTCAAGGAAGAGAAGAAAGGAAAAAGAAGGAGAAGAAGGAAAAGAGAAGAAGAAGAAGGAGGAGAGCAAGCTAGAGAAGGCTTGGAGCATCTCCCTCTTCCTCTCCTCTCCATTGGAGCTAACCTAGAGGTAAGCTCTTGAACCCTAATGGTAGAACTTAGGATTTTTGGGTTTTTAGCTTTTGAGATGAGGTCAAATGGACCTCTAGCACTATTAATGGTGGAATAGAGCTAGAAGCTAGGGTTCTATAGTACAAATTGCAAGATGTGAACCCTAGGGCACCCAAGTTGGGGTTTTTGGAAAACAATGGGTTTGATCTCACTTGTTGACATCTAAACCTAATTGCTAGGTGTCTAAACGCGAGGGCGAAGTCGGATTTTCGATTAGTCAAGCGGGTAAAAAGCTATCGGCGAAATATAGCCGATTGAGCGCCGTTTTGGACCAAGGAGGCCGAGACCTCGTCGTAACGTTCGGCGAGAAGCATTTCTAGAACCTTCATACCCTCAAAAGGTGGGGGGTGTCATTCCGAAGCAACCGAACTCTCTATTATGTCTTAAAATAACATATAATCTCATCTCTTGCATGTTGCATTGTAGGATTGCATGGTAGTACCTTTTTCTTATGCTTCTAAATGTTAACCTAGTGTACATGGAATACTTAATGAATGGATAGGTAAGGATTGGGTCGGAACATGAATCCTATAGTGCGAAAGGAAAGAGATGAACTCGATGGTTATTTAATGACATAGAGAGTGGCATCTAAATGTTTAAAGAACAAAACGAGTGGTATTATGTAGTGTACTTGACACTAGAGGTTCATGAACTTAGGGATAGGTGGATTTCCTAGTAAATGACTCGTGAACAATGAACTTAGTATAGATAAGTAATTGTGCATGAATGTCGGAATAGATGAGTTCCGGGAGAATGTTGGCCCTAGTTCCTAGGGTATCTTCACGTGGAGAAGATAGATCAAGCTCACGGTCTGTTATTCGGATGGTAAAGCCATCCATATGCTCACATGGAGAGGATTGGTCGTCGAATACTCCGGAGTGTCGGGCGATTAGGCCAGAGTGGATGTCCGCAGACAGTCCCGGGTTCGGAGACACATGGAGTCTCCTTACCCAATGGGATGGATATGTGAGACGTAGGCAAACCCAAGGGTTTCGCCACAGATTGGGTAAATGAAAAATTAATATTGTCATCGAACGTTGCTTATCGAACATGGATTGAACTTGTTAGCATGATAGCAAACTTTTACTAAATGATGCATACATTCATTACACATGATTATGGGCATAGTAGCATAGTTTTTCTATTATGTCTTTACAGCTTTGATATATATATATCTATCTATCTCGTTGTTACTTGTGCCCACTTGGACCTAGTGAGGAGATCGACGGAGTCGGCGGCAAAGCCCACTGGGAACTATGAAAGATAGTTCTCACCCCACTCTATTTCCAGGACTAGGTCCAAGTTTGCCGGGCGAGGACAAGGGCATCGCGCCCGACCAGTGATGACCATTGGTAGAGTAGTAGCTTTCCTTTTGCATTAGCACACCTATGTATTTGACAGAGATTCATGTAGGTGAGGACTTTGGAGAGCTATGTACTTGATGAACATGTAATCATTTTGAGGAAAAGAATGTAATTGTACACAAAATGCAAATATGATGTAATAGTTAGTAAGTTCTCTCTTATTTCACTCGTGTATCTTGTGGATTACTTGCTCTTTATTGTTGGTACTGTTTGTGCCCCGTTGATTGTGTACTTATAGAATTTAAAATCCTGGGTAAATTCTTGTACTCGATCTATTATTGAGCCTTGGGCGGACAGGGGAGGTGCTGTCCGTTCGGCGTCCGTTCGCCGCGCCCGAATCGTGCCAAATTGGTAGGGGTTTCGGGGCGGGGGCGTGACAGTTTGTGGTATCAGAGCAATAAGAGCAAGTAAAGAGAGAAAGTCTAGAATGACATAGGAGACCCTAGGTTGGTAACCTAAGGCTATAGGTGCGTGACTGGAACGTAAACCTATAACGGTAGTGGAAGTGATTCGATTGGGTCGAAGTTGGTAATATATCTCTAGTAATTACTAGAGGTAGATTCAAGTGGTATTAGCTCTTGTCTTAAGGTGGTTGTGTCGGCGACCGACGACATAATACCGAGAGTCTAGAATAAGTACACTTGTGTGCTTCCGCTCGATTCTTGTTGTTGGGTCGTTATGTGTCGTAATTTCGATGATGTAGTCAGTTAAGATGATTAACCGTGCGATTGCGTTTCAGGAGCTAACGGCGCCAAGGGGACGCTCGAGTACGAGATCTACTCCGGCACCGCCTCCTGAGGTGCCCGAGCAAGCTGAACCGAGCGAGATCGATCGGTTGCAAGCGCAAGTGACCGCATTGACCAATGTGGTGCAGCGCCAGGAGACTCGATTTGAGCAGCTCCAGGAGCTTTTGGAGCGACAGATCGCGGCGACGGCCGCAACAATGATTGAGGCGGTGTCCCGCCCGCACCCTTGACTCGTGTACCCGAGGCGGCAGAGGGTGAGGGTATTGCGGCGGCTCCGGTGACGGCACGTCCACCACCGCTATTGTACCTCCAGCGGCGTCGGGATCGGCGACACCCGATATGATGGCCGAAGACGTGGAGGGGGATCGTGCGTTGGCGGCTTTTATCAAGTTTAACAAGTTTCATCTGCCCATCTTCGAGGGCGAGAAGGTAGAGTCGGCGATGGTCGAGTCGTGGGTTGACTCGATGGAAACGCTCTTCGAGGACTTGCGTACCTTGGAGAGGGATAAGGTGTATCTTGCCACCCACTTCTTAGAAAAGGCGACAAAGGTGTGATGGAAGCGCGTGAAGCGAGATCGGCTTTCCGATCTTCCACCAATGCTGTGGGAGGAGTTCAAGAGGGCAATGTTCGCCAATTATTTTTCCGACACATTGAAGCGGAAGCTCCAGGAGAAGTTCCGCAAGTTGGAGCAAGGGGACTGCTCAGTAGCGCAGTATGAGCAGGAGTTCTCCCACATTATTGACTGTGTTCCGGATGTGGTACGAGATGACCGGGACCAAGCCGACTGGTTCTTACGAGGACTTCGGCCGGGGATCTACAAGGCCGTGCAGATACTCAAGCTCACGACCTTCGCGGAGGTCTTCGATCGAGCACTTTAGGCGGGGCACGGTGACGCCCATGTTCGGGAGAAGCGCGAGATGTTGGTCGAGTCCAATGACAAATGCAAGAAGCATCAAGGCAGCGGTTCGGAGGGACAAGCACATTCCAAGAAGCCCCCGAAGTATCCGCGGACTCAGCCAAAGGGCAGTGGAATGCGACGGTGCATCATATGTGGCGAAGACCACCCGGTGTCGCGTTGCAGGCAGCGCAAAAGCAAGTGCTACAAGTGTGGGCAACCGGGGCACTTTGTGTGGGATTGCCCCGGGGAGGAACCTCACCTGCCCCATCCATTGCATCGGCGCCGGCGGTTCCGGCTCACTATGGAGGAGTCCCACCGACGGCTGTGTCGGCGGGACGTGCGATGATGCCGCGCCAGCCCGAGATGGCGCGATCGGCCCGAGCGGACGAGTATTCGCCGCTTAGGTCCAAGCCAAGGAGCCTGCGGAGACGGAGGAGCATCGCCAAGTGGCAGGTATGGTTTTAATTAACGGAGTTCGCTCCAGGGCTATGTTTGATACAGGAGCCACGCTTTCATTTATCAGTAGATCATTCGCACGCATGCATGACATACTCATAGAGGCGAGTGATGGCAAGTGGCGAGTTCAGGGCCCTGGGTCGACATTTAATACCTACACGGAATGCTCATCGTGTCTAGTACAAGTAGGCAACTGGATAATGCCCATTAGGATGCTAGAGCTCAAGAACCTTAAAGAGTTCGATGTCATATTGGGCATAGACTGGTTCTCAAAGTATCACGCAACGATCGACTGCAAGAGCAGAGTGGTTACGTTTCATGAGCCAGGACAGAAGGAGTTCACTTATCGGGCTTGTCAAAGCTCGTGCTTCGCCGCGACGGTGTGGGCGACAAGAGCAAGAAAGTTGGTCAACAGCGGTTGCGTAGCGTTCTTGGCAGTTGTTGTGGAAGTGGATCGAGTAGCTCCAACATTAGAGGAGTTATCAGTGGTGCGGGAGTTCCCGAATGTTTCCCGCGGAGTTACCGGGGATACCACCAAATTGGGAGATCGAGTTTGTCATAGACTTGATTCTCGGTACCGCACCGATCTCGAAGGCTCTGTACCGAATGGCGCTGGTAGAATTGAAAGAGTTGAGGAGTCAGTTACAGGACCTCCTCAACAAGCAATTCATCCGACCAAGTGTATCACCGTGGGGAGCCCCGGTATTATTTATGCGGAAGAAGGACGGATCGTTTCGACTCTGCGTGGATTATCAAGAGTTGAACAGAGTCATGATTAAGAACAAGTACCCACTACCCCGAATCAATGACCTGTTCGATCAGTTGCAAGGGTCGTGTGTGTACTCGAAGATAGATTTGCAGTCCGGCTATCACCAGTTGAAGATCAAGCCGGAGGATGTGCAGAAAACTACATTTCGTACGAGGTACGGGCACTATGAATTCACGGTCGTGCCATTTGGACTCACGAATGCTCCAGCGGCGTTCATGGATTTGATGAACCGTGTCTTCAGGAAGTATTTGAACCGATTCGTCGTGGTCTTCATAGACGACATATTGGTCTATTCTCGTAGTGACGAGGAACATGCCTAGCATTTGAGGATTGTGCTTCAAGTCCTTCGGGCGGAGAAGCTATATGCTAAGTTAAAGAAGTGTGACTTCTGGCTCCAAGAGGTCGCATTTCTAGGGCATGTGATTTCTGCGGGTGGAGTTTCGGTAGACCAGAGGAAAGTTGAGGCAATCAAGGATTGGCCGCGCCCAACGAATGTCACAGAAGTTAGAAGCTTCGTGGGTCTGGCGGGCTACTATAGACGGTTCGTGGAGGGCTTCTCGGAGATAGTAATTCCACTTACTTGTCTGGCTCAGAAAGGCACCAAATTCGTTTGGAGCAAGGAGTGCGACCGGAGTTTCAAAGTGTTGAAGGAAAGATTGACTTCGACTCCGGTACTCGCTCTACCGGTGCAGGGCGAAGACTTTGTGGTCTATAGCAATGCTTCCTATCTAGGATTGGAATGTGTTTTGATGCAAGGCAGGAAGGTAATTGCTTATGCATCCGTCAGTTGAAGAGCTATGAAAAGAACTACCCCATTCATGACTTGGAGCTATCGGCGGTAATCTTCGCCTTGAAGTTGTGGCGGCACTACCTATACGGTACCCATTGTGAGATCTATACCGACCACAAGAGCCTAAAGTATCTGTTCACACAAAAAGAGCTCAACATGCGACAACGACGGTGGTTAGAATTGTTAAAGGATTACAACGTGGATATCCTTTACCACCCGGGGAAGGCGAATGTGGTCACGGATGCACTGAGCAGAAAGTCGGCGGAGAACCTCGCTATGTGGGTTACAAATCAAACACCCCTATGGCTGGACATAGAGCGAATGAACCTTGAGGTGGTTACTCCCGAGATTCCGGCCCAGTTGACCGCGCTCGTGTTCCAACCGAACCTGTTGGAGAGGATCAAAGATCTACAACCCGTGGACCCGGAACTCCAAAATGTGCGGCGTGACATCGAGAATGGTCATGGCGGCGATTTCATGGTAGACGCCGATGGTGCACTTCGATTTCGAAATCGATGGTGTGTGCTGAATAATGAGAAGATTCAGGAGCTAATCTTGCAAGAGGCACATTGGTCGCCTTATTGTGATCACCCGGGCGGCACCAAGATGTATCAGGGATTAAAAATGCACTATTGGTGGTCTGGAATGAAAGGCGATATTGGACGCTTCGTGGCTAAGTGCTTAGTATGCCAACAAGTGAAGGCGGAGCGTCGGTTTCCAGCGGGCAAGCTTCAAAGCCTACCAATCCCCGTTTGGAAATGGGAGGACATATCAATGGACTTCGTGGTCGGCTTACCTCGTTCAATGGGCGGCCACGATGCAATATGGGTAATTATGGACCGATTGACGAAGTCAACTCACTTTTTGCCGATCCACACCACGTGGGCAGGCGACAAGTTGGCGCAGGTGTACCTTGATAAGATAGTGAGATTGCACGGGGTGCCAAAATCAATCGTGTTGGATCGCGACCCCTAGTTTACTTCACACTTCTGAAAGAGCCTGCAGGAAGCCCTTGGCACACGGCTCGATTTTAGTACAGCATTCCATCATCAGACAAATGGGCAAACAGAAAGGACCATTCAAACTCTGGAGGGTATGCTGCGGGCGTGTGTCATCGACTATAAGGGGAGTTGGTGTGATCATTTGCCGATGGCCGAGTTCGCCTACAACAACAGTTATCATGCTAGTATAGAGATGGCACCGCTCGAGGCCCTCTACGGGCGGAAGTGTCGATCTCCTATACATTGGAGCGATGTGGGTGAGGGTGCAGAGTTCGGCCCAGACGTGTTGCGAGAAGTAGAGGAGAAAGTCCGCCTTGCTCGCAAGAGATTGCTCACGGCGCAGTTGAGAAAGAAAAGTTATGCTGATAGGCGCCGTCGAGACCTAGAATTTGCGGTGGGTGACCGCGTATTCTTAAAAGTTTCGCCAATGCGGGGTGTGAAGTGGTTTGGAGTGCGGGGAAAGTTAAGTCCCCGATACATTGGACCATATGAGATATTGGAGCGAGTTGGCACGGTGGCCTATCGACTTGCCTTGCCGCCGAAGCTCGCGGATGTACACAATGTGTTCCATGTCTCCAACCTTCGCAAGTACATTCATGACCCCGAGCATGCGATGCTATACGAGCCGCCGGAACTCCAAGAAGACTTGAGCTATGAAGAGTTTCCGGTGATGGTTATCGCCCGAGAAGTGCGAAAGCTGCGAAATCACGAGATTCTATACCTGAAGATCCGGTGGAGCAATCATGATGATCGCGAGGCCACCTGGGAACTCGAAAATCTGATGAGAAAGCATCACCCTCACTTGTTTGAGGAATAAGGTATAGAAACTGAGTTTAAATTTAAGCTGAATCAATTTCGAGGACGAAACTCCTTTTAAGGAGGGGAGGATGTAAGGATGTGAATTCTCAAAATCCGAGAGTTATACTTCGAGTGAGTAGGCTTTAGAAAAGCTAGAGATGTCCAAAACACAAAAGTGCTTTGGAGTCGAGTCCGCGAGAGCAAAGATGCAAAAATATGCATTTGGCAGGTTCTACTCTCGGGGACCGGTCCCTGGCAGGGAAGGACCGATCCCCGTAGCTGAGGTTGCGGCAGACAGCTGATGCAACCGGTCCCTGGCCAGAAGGACCAGTTCTCGTAAGAGCAACCAGGCAGAAGGCTCTCGGGGACCGGTCCCTCATCAGGAGGACCGGTCCCTGGGGACCTGTCTCTCGAGCAGGGACCAGTTCCTGTACGCGTGAAATTGGGAAGGTCCTCAGGGACCGGTTCCTGGCAGGGAAGGACCGGTCCCTCCGCGCGAAATCTGCCCAGGCAGAGAAACTTGAGAGGAGTAAAGTCGAGGGGCTTAGCTGCAATTTATGCCTTAGTTAGAGTGTATAGAGAGCAAAGGGCTCTCTCTTCCCCTCTCATTTCCACCCTCACTCTCTCTCCCTTAGCTCTCCCTCTCTCTCTCAAGGAAAAGAAGAAAGAAAAGAGAAGGAGAAGAAGGAAAAGAGAAGAAGAAGAAGGAGGAGAGCAAGCTAGAGAAGGCTTGGAGCATCTCCCTCTTCCTCTCCTCTCCATTGGAGCTAACCTAGAGGTAAGCTCTTGAACCCTAACGGTAGAACTTAGGGTTTTGGGGTTTTTAGCTTTTGAGATGAGGTCAAATGGACCTCTAGCACTATTAATGGTGGAATAGAGCTAGAAGTTAGGGTTCTATAGTGCAAATTGTAAGATGTGAACCCTAGGGCACCCAAGTTGGGGTTTTTGGAAAACAATGGGTTTGATCTCACTTGTTGACATCTAAACCTAATTGCTAGGAGTCTAAACGCGGGGACGAAGTCGGTTTTTCGATTCGTCGAGCGGGTAAAAAGCTATCAGTGAAATATAGCTGATTGAGCGCCGTTTTGGACCAAGGAGGCTGAGACCTCGTCGTAACGTTCGGCGAGAAGCATTTCTAAAACCTTCATACCCTCAAAGGTGGGGGGTGTCATCCCGAAGCAACCGAACTCTCTATTATGTCTTAAAATAACATATAATCTCATCTCTTGCATGCTGCATTGTAGGATTGTATGGTAATACCTTTTTCTTATGCTTCTAAATGTTAACCTAGTGTACATGGAATACTTGGTGAATGGATAAGTAAGGATTGGGTCGGAACATGAATCCTATAGTGCGAAAGGAAAGAGATGAACTCGATGGTTATTTAATGACATAGAGAGTGGCATCTAAATGTTTAAAGAACAGAACGAGTGGCATTATGTTGTGTACTTGACACTGGAGGTTCATGAACTTAGGGATAGGTCGATTCCCTAGTAAATGACTCGTGAACAATGAACTTAGTATAGCTAAGTAATTATGCATGAATGTCGGAATAGATGAGTTCTGAGAAAATGTTGGCCCTAGTTCGTAGGGTATCCTCACGTGGAATAGATCAAGCTCACGGTCCGTTATTCGGGATGGTAAAGCCATCCATATCCTCACATGAAGAGGATTGGTCGTCGAGTACTCCGGAGCGTCGGGCGATTAGGACAGAGTGGATGTCCGCTGACAGTCCCGGGTTCGGGGACACATGGAGTCTCCTTACCCAATTGGATAGATATGTGAGGCGTAGGCAAACCCAAGGGTTTCGCCACATATTGGGTAAATGAAAATACTAGTGGTCCCCTAGGGTTGAGTGGGTAGTTGGTTAAATAGTATGATCTAACGGATGAAAATGATTAATGGAATAAATCTAAGGACCAAAAACTTATGAGTATGAGGGAGCCAATACTCATAAAAGTATAGTAGTCGGACTCATGAAATATATATAACAATTGTAATTAGGTATGGCATTTCTAACTATATATATTTTTTCAACTATATATTACTATATTTCTAATGATATTCAACCGAACGTGTGACGATGAAGTGACACGCACGTTGGTTTCTGGTAAAGAGAAATGATTGTTTTTGGGTTCAAGTTTTTCTAGTTCGGATTTGGATTCAATTTTTATGTCGAGTTCGGGTTCAGTTATGAATTTTAAAGTCCGACGATTTTATAGGTTCAGATTCAAATTTCAAATTCAACAGTCAGATTTAGGTTTAAATTATTGAAAACTCATTTTGAATTCAGCTCGTTGACATCTCTACATAAAATTAATGACAGAACGAAAGGGAGTTTTTTTAGAGGTTGTTTGGTTATATACAGTTGCAATTGCATGCACTATATTCGTAACTACATTCAGTTCCAAGATCGGTATTTGGCAATTATGTATATTATCTATATATTATAATATATATATATATATATATATATATATATATTATATATAGTATCTATATATATAAATTTATCGGTTTTGAGAGTTCGCTAATATTCGATATCCATATCTATTGACATCCCTACTCCCTATTCCTCTTTTCATTAAAATACTTACTAAACACGGTGAACCATTCACCGGTGTTTGAACACTATGAATGGGTTCACCGTGTTTCACTTAAACACACGGCCCCTCCTGCCCGGTGACGTGACGTGCGACCTGCATGGCAGGCTCAGGGCCATTTTTACAAATAATTTTTGACAGGCGCTAATTTTTAAAATATGAAAATTTTGCCAGGGGCTAAAGTTAAAACGAAGCTCCTAATATATATAATTAGAAAGGTTATACGTATTAGAATTAAATAATTCTACAGTCTTTTTCGATATGGATTAGACCACTAAGTCTCTCGCGTGCATTCACCCAAATTATTTTAGAGAGAGAGAAGAGAGTTAAATTAGAAGATGTATAATAAGTATTTTGGACTTTTTGTATTAACTTTTAACCCTTCTTTTTTTTTAGAGAGATAGGTAACACTTCCTCCGCCTTCGTTTTATTCATTAGAATAAACTTAGCTAGAAAATGTAATCAACCTATGATTTCGAACCGTGGAACTCTGGGTACATCACCATCAAGCCTTTGCGCACTTGCTCTATCGACGGTCGCGTCACATTTTTTAACCGTTAAATCTACATTTTGAAATTAATCTCTTTTAGATTTATACTATTCAAATAACACCACTAATATCCTAAAAATATTCTAAATTCCAGATAGATGCATGATTGTTGCTGTGCTGTATATATATATATAATATATATATAGACGCGAGATGAGATGAGTGCATCGGTGATGTCGCATCGAGGGGTGGCGTCGACGTGACGAGCGAGAGAATCTGGGCCGGCATGTGAGGGATCGAGGACGACGTGCTCTTTCTTCTGTGGGGAGCAAGAGGAGATGATGGAGGAGTTCTTCGAAGGAGACTAGAAATGGATCTGCCCCCTAGGCTCCGAGTGGAGCTCCGCTTTTTGACTGTTCCCAGAGACGGTTCCTGATGGACCCCCTTGCGAGTTACCTTCCCGTTGATCCCAAGAGCTACGTCCCGCATCGCTCTGAGCTATCCTCGTCGGTCTGGTGAGAGATGAGAGAAGAGTCTTGGCTACTATTTATTATATAGCACGAAGCACTTTGGTGCTACCAAGTTTTGCGTTTATGATCTACCTTTTATTTATCCATTTTCACCCATCAGTTAGATCATACTATTCAACCAACCACGCCACTCAACCCTAGGGGGTCTACATTCATCCTAGCCGCACATCTCTAATCAATGGCCAAAATTGTTAGACCAATGACTTGGTGCTATTATAGCATTAGTAGCTAGTTCTATATATATATATATAGAGTTGGACTAGGCTATATTAGTAGCAAATTCATTGTTGGCTACAGTTTTTTAGCCTTTGTGTATGACTCTTTCATTATTTCTAACATTGGATTAAGATATTATAACCCAGTGGGCGACCACTCAACCCTAGGCGGGACACTCAACTCTAACCGACTAATATCATCCCTGACTTCCAATTTTTACATTCCTAAGGATTATAAAACTTGAATAGCAAAAGAGCATTTTACTATTAATTGTATTCAGCTATTCTATATAATATTTATATATATATATATATAGTTAGGGCTACTATACTCTTTATGGTTATAGGAGTCATTTTCGTATCTAAGTTGTTTTCGATAGTTTCGGCTTTCGAATCGATATCCCATCATTAAACATGATCTTAGAGGTATCTGAAATTCTAGAAAATAAATTTCGTAACCTTTTCGAAATTATTATTAAAGGTCCATCAAGAGGATATAAAACGAACGGCCAAATATTGAACGACTCCTAAAATAGATTGATCAGATCCTTCAATTAAGATCTGGGGTTATTGCATCTTTACTAGGTAATGAATAAGAATTTTCTATCAAA
>NC_033632.1:9708387-9728387 GCF_001540865.1 Ananas comosus | reverse complement strand
ATGTTCGGCTTTTCGAATCGATGATCCCATCATTAACATGACTAGAGTTTTGAAATTTCTAGTAACAATAAATATTCGAACTTTCGCAAACTTATTATAAAGTCCATCAAGAGGATATAGACGAACGGCCAAATGAGACGCTTCCTATAAAATAGAGATGATCATACTCAATTTAAGAGGTCGGTTATTGATCTATTATCTAGGTAATTGAATTAGAATTTTCTATCAAAAATTCAAGCTATTCGAGTTGTTTTACACCTGTTAAACTAGCAAGTATAACATACGACGCTTAAAAAATTTTAATTTGATGCGCTAGGATATCGTAAGGTAAATGAATTCGAAATAAGTTATCAAAATTGATTCTAGAAGTTTAAATACTTCTAGCTAATGTTTATGATTGGAATCATTCAATTCGGAAAGCTCTTATCGAAAAACTATGAATACGAATGCGATAGTATCATAGAGTATACAGTTCGGACTTATATTATATATTTATCCTTTATATTATACTATAAAATAACACCCACTCAACTTAGAATGATTTAATTAGTTACTAATCCATATACAGACCACCCATCAAGTTGCATATATATATATATATAGTATATATAATATATATATATATATATACTATATATAATATTAAATTATTACTAAATCCAAGAAGCCATCTCATATGTGATAATATATATTATTATATAATATATTAGTATATATTGATATGTTGATATATCATAAATAACTATATATAATAATAGTATAAATTATATAATATATATATATATATATGTATGTATGTATATACATACATACATATATAATATATTTATATAATATATTACTAATATATAATTCATTGTATGTAGTATGTACATAACTATATTAATAATATATAGTATGTATGTACATACATATAATATATATATATATGATGTATGTGCTCACATAATACATATATATATATATGTATCGTATGACTAATACGAATTATATATATTATTGTATGTCATTACATACATATTATATATATATATATGTATGTAACATACATACATAATTATATATATATATAGATGATACATACATACATTACTTATATATATATATGTACATTAATATTTAATATATAATATATGTATTATGTATGTATTATATAAATGTACATATATATACTAATATATATATTATCTATATATATATATAATATACTATATATAATATATAATATATACATATATATATGTACATATATATATGTACATGTACATATATATACATATACATATACATATACATATATATGTACATGTATATATATATATATATACATGTACATGTATATGTATATGTATATATATACATGTACATATATATATATATATATATATATATAGAGTGCAGCTGCTATACTATTATGAGTATAGCAACAGTACTACTCATAACCCCTCCACCATCAGATCTGCACTGAGATTTGTGCCAGACTGTTTATGAAGGAAGGTTGTAACGGACTGCTTCTAACGGAGCAGTCCTGTTTTCTCTTTATTTTTTTTTTCTCCTTGTCCTTTCTCCATCAGACCCATCTTTTTCCATTCCCAACCCAACTCAGATCCAACTCTTCCCTCCTCCGCCTCGCCCCTCCGCCTCGCCCTACCGCCTCCAACCACCACAGGGAAGAAGTAGCAGGGGGCCCGCACTCCCCCTCCTCCTCCTTCCCGAGCGGGGACCTGCGCGAGATTTGAGCCGCCCGCTCCTTCCGCCTCGCCCTACCGCCTCCAACCACCACAGGGAAGAAGCAGCAGGGGGCCCGCACTCCCCCTCCTCCTCCTTCCCGAGCGGGGACCCGCGCGAGCTTTGCGCCGCCCACCATCCGCCGCAGCGGCCAAGGAAACCGACCACCATCTCGTCCGTGCGAGCTTAATTTGCGCCGCCCACCAGATCTACCACCACCACCTCGTCCACGCGAGCTTAATTTGCGCCGCCTACCAGATCTACCACCACCACCACCACCACCTCGGCCGCGCGGCCAAGGAAACCCCCCTCGTCCATAGATCTACCACCACCCTCCGACAGGTGCCGTCCTTCACCCTTTCCAAAAATATGAACCAATTGATTGCTAGGCTTTGTATTAAATTTCAATTTGTCATTTGGAAAATTACTATTAATTGTTGTTATGTATGCTGTACATTTGATTAATTGAATTGAGGCCAGTTTGTGGAGCACGTTGGAATTTAATGACTCTTTTATGGTTTTTCCAGAAAGTTTTTGACTCTCAAATAGTGTTGGTCCAAATCATGTTTTTTTTTTTATTGTTATTGTTAGAAAGTGTGAAAAGGTGAAATGAATGGTATTGTAAGCATTACATCATAGATGCGCAAGTGTGGCACTGAGATTCTCTCCTTTGCATGTTTTGGACTAAATATGTAGATTGAATTGACAAAATTTATCTTGTATTATTTGATCATCTGTTAATAAATTGTATTAATTAGTTATCTAATATAACCCATTTTGGCACAAATCTAGTTTGATTAATACAAATTTTCAAAAATGAGAAAGGTAACTGATTCAGTTTGATCATTTGATTCGATGTAATAATCAGTTATCTTTCTCATTTTGGCACAAATCCAGTTTGATCATTTAATTCGATGTATTTAATGTTACCTTTCTCATTATTGAAAATTTTTTTCTGTACAATTGTTAGAAACTATCTAAAAGTTGTTTTTTTTTTCAGAATACTAATGGCATATTACCGAGGAAAATCTAATGAAAACGGGATTGTTCGTTGCAAATGCAATGAAATAGCTATGTTAAGAGTTTCACGTCAACCACGTTCTGAAGGGATGCAATTTTATGGCTGCCCGAAATATCGAAATGAAAAGGAAAATTATTGTAACTTTTTTCAATGGGTAGATAAGAATGAAGCAAAAGATAGAGAACTATCTGAATCAGGAAGTTCTATTTCTTCAAGGATGAGAAAAAGTATGGCCTTTGAATCTGAAAGTTCGCAGAAGAAATCTTCAAATGATTGGCCACTTCAACATATTGAGTATTTAGAAGCGAAGATAGCTGATCAGATACAGGCGTTAAAAGATCGTGACAACGAGCTTTTAGATAGAATCAAGGAAATGAGAGTTGATGTTGAAAACAAGTTTTTCATATTTATTGGGCTTGTCATATTGTTATGTATTGTTTTCATTATTATAGCAGTCTGTATAGTAATGAAAGGTATATGATAATGAGAGGTCACAATGATGTAAAATGAAATGTACTTCTTTGTCAATTCTGGATGTAAAATGAAATGCACTTCTTTGTCAATTCTGGATGTAAAATGAAATGCACTTCTTAGTCAAATTTGGTTGTGTATGCATCAGGTGTTAGTTATCATACATGAAACTCCTCTTTTTGTTTCTTTCAGAGGTTAATTGCAGACTTTGTATGCCAATTGTTCCCTCCTCTCACCTCATGTATTACATACACTGGTCTCGTTTTGTATAAGAAAAAGTGTGGTTCAAAGCAATCATGTACCTGTGTTAGAAAACTTCAACAAAATATAGAAATTTCACTTTTCAATTAAGAAGATATGGCCTGTAGAAATTTTTTTTCCAATTTGTCTGCCTTTAAGGAGAACACATGTAGAGTCATGGGCTAAATAAGTAGTATTAGTAACAACAATAGCAACATGAACCCAATTCTCTAATTCTGCAGCAACATTAACAACAACAATAGTCTCAAAAGTAACAACAATAGCAACATTAAGAACAACAATAGTCTCAAAAGCAACAACAATAGCAACATTAACCCAAAACTCTAATTCTGTAGCAATATTAACAACAACAATAGTCTCAAAAGTAATGACAATAGCAACATTAACCCAATTCTGCAACAACATTAAGAACAACAACAGTCTTAACAGTAATAACAACAACAACATTAACTACAACAATAGTCTCAACAATAATAATATTAGTCACTACAACTTGTCATGGATCATTTTGTTACAACAATAACCCAATTTTACGTGGAGAAACTAGAACCACCGTCAACTGATCCATCGCGCTCAGTAGAACTGCCACCATCAAAATCCTCATGTATAGGCTCCTGAAATTAAATTTTACTATCAGAATTTTAACATAGTATGCAGTAAAAAATCAATAACAGTAAAAGAAATTTACCTCTTTACATGTTCTAATATTATGACCTTTTCTTTTGCACTTTGCGCAAGTCCGTGATTTTTTTACTTTCGCGGCATGTGGCTTAATTCTTTCAGGCCTCCTTTTACCTTTACATTGAGATTGTGGTGGATCCTTAACCACTTGACCCACTTGACCTTCTAGATCCACATTAGCCGCTTGACATTCTAAACCCACTTTTATATAACTTGATTGTGAGATAGTTGTGCCATGCTGTTCAAAGGCTTTGTCATTTTTTGATGCTTCTACACTTTCAAGCTCTTTGTTAAGCGAAGTAAGTTTGCTAAGAATCAATTCCATATCCTTTTTTGCCACTTCATATGCCTTCAAGTTCTTCGTACCTTCATTCATGAATTTTCGATATATTAAACTAAGTGATTCATGCCACTGTGCTCTTCCACTTGATGAGTAAACAATTTCTACGTTTCTAGTTTTGTCGCTTGGTATACCACTTTTTGCTTCTTTTGTCCATCTTTTCATTATATAGTTTTGAGGAATGTGATGGATGCCAACAAAATGCATCACTGTGAGAGCATGAGCACATAAAATGCCAGCATAATTAAACATCTTACAGTTGCAAGACACTTTCTCGTTATCTTCATGTACGGATACCACATATGAGTGCATATGTTGATAAGGTTTCGAAGGATTTTGTATAGTACAAACCTTATATGTGTTATTTTCCATTTGCGTTATTCTATAACTAGTAGAAGCCTTCAATTGATCCCTAAAATCCATAAAAACATTCTTCGTATATACATCGCGAGCTTGTTCTTCAATAGGATTGAATGTCCACAAAGAAGCTTGTCCATCCTTCATTTTGAACTCTTGTAAATTTTCATTTTCATATCGACTTGCCACAATTTTTTCAAATTGTATTACAAACTTATATATTGATGTGTGGGAGTCTAACAGAATTTTCAACAAAGCATTCATACCTTCGCTTCGTTGGGAAGTAGACATATTAGCAAAAAATATATCCCGAAAGTAAACAGGTGCCCATTGATGACGGTTCTTCCATAGCACTTGAAGATAATTAATATCATGCAAATTGTACTTTCGAAGCATAGATTCCCACCCACTTTCAAATTCTTCAATAGTCAAGCTATCATTTATGCACAGCTGCAACTCATCTTTAAACCCTATCTTCTAGGAATATAATATTCCTAAGTGCTCTCGTGCCTTTCTCATTATATGCCATTGACAACATCTATGAATTGTATTTGGAAAAATCTGTTCAATCGCTTTTCTCATAGCAGGGTCCTGATCTGTAATAATTGCTCCTGGATGTCGATCAAACATTGCTTTCAACCAAGTTTTAAATAGCCAACAAAAAGTATTAGCAGTCTCATCTCTAAGTAAAGCACAACCAAAAAAAATAGACTGCTTGTGATGATTAACTCCAATAAATGGTGCAAATGGCATACTATATTTGTTAGTCATATATGTTGTATCAAAAGTTACCACATCCGAAAAGTATTGATATGCCATTCTTGACCTCCCGTCAACCCAAAATAAATTTCGTGTTGTATGCTCCTCGTCCACATCTATAGCATAGAAAAATGACGGATCCGATACTTGAAGCTCTCGAAAATAGTTTAGAACACTTGCAACATCAATCCCGTTGAGACTCCTATTCTTTTCGACGATTGTATTACTTAAGTCTTTTCGTGTAAAATGAATATTTTGCATTCCACCCTCTCTTGCAGTCATAAAAGACATTATTTGAGACGTGGAAATATTTTGCTCACTTAACATATTTATTACTTCTTTTTGCTCATTGGTGATGGAGCGATGTGATCGAAAAAAACGAGTTTTCGAAGGACTTACAATCAATTCATGGTTGTGCTCCTTGTGAAATGTAGTAACTATCCATTTTTCATGCTCGATCATTCTTAATCTCATAAGTGCCTTACAACCTGTTCGCCGATTTGGGAACTCCTTCTTAGGAGTTCTATTAGTTTCAGAAGCTTCTTCTACTTCTTTCTTTTGGTTTGGAGGGTTTGCATGTCCTTCCTTAGAGCATGTATATGTTGTTGATGTAACCAAACCATCAAACTTCTTTGCTTTGTAGTGGGTCGCCTTTCTTATACTAAATCCCGTCTTGAAGGCATATACATTATAGAACCTCTTTGCTTCATCAACAGAAGAAAAGATTTGACCAACATATGGCTCGTCAGCTCCTTTTTCCATTTGATTGATTTGTTGATTCCAGCTTTCTTGATCTAGTTGGTCTTGATCTAGTTGGTCCCTTGGCTCATTTTCAGAGTTTTTACCACTTGCTTCACAACTATTTAGAATCATTAAAGATGAACTTCCAATCGTGCTCTCGTCAATCTCGAAACTTGATGAAGCCACTATCGAACGACCATTCTCTTCGCCAATAGGATTATTACAATTTGTAATGTCCATCCCAAGTAAATCTATATAGGAAATATATGAATAAAGATGAAAGAAAAGCATCAAATCTAAAGCATTGTTATCCTATTTTTTTCATTGACATTCAATCTAAGGCATGCTTTTCACGTAAAAATAATGTGTTCATGTAAAAATAATTCTTATATACAATCAAAGGCATGCTGATAAGATAGAGGATTTAGCATCTGTTTTACTAAAAATAAATGTTTTACTAAGATAATCTTTATGTAGATAAAGAGTGAATAATTTTGGAAAAAGAATAGAAATTTGTGCAAAACATTATTATACTTACAAAGAAGCTACTGTTGATTCTTGGTTGGGGAGGGCAAAGTTGCCGCTGCTTCTTTGATCGCACCCACAGCCGCCACCCCTTTGCAAATTTAAAATTTAAAAATTTAAATTTTTAAAATTTATACAAGATAACTGATTAATCAAACTGGATTTGTGCCAAAATGGGTTATATTAGATAACAATTCAATTAATCAAATGTACAGCATGCATAATAACAATTAATAGTAATTTTTCAAATGACAAATTGAAATTTAATACAAAGCCCAGCAATCAATTGGTTCATATTTTTGGAAGGGGTGAAGGACGGCACCTGTCGGAGGGTGGTGGTAGATCTATGGACGAGGGGGGTTTCCTTGGCCGCGCGGACGAGGTGGTGGTGGTGGTGGTGGTAGATGTCCATTAGATTGTAAGATCAGAGTATTTGAAGTATCTAGAAAATAAATTTTGCGATTTTCGATATCATTTGTCTATGATGAAATGGCTCAAATCAATGTCGAAATAAAAATCTTAAAAATTATGATTGCAGTATGACATAAATTTTAGTATCAATACGCTATTGATTCTTGTTTTTATAGGTATAAGAAATTTTCTATCAAATTCACGTGATTGATATTTCTACACCCGTTAAACCTTGCAAACGGCTCACCAGAGCCATTAAAATTCATTGATTTTGAGGCGCCCTCGATCATCCAGGCAACAATGAATTGAAACAATCACAAAAATTTATATTTTAGATATTCAATATCTAGCTACACACTCTTAATGAGCGATCTCAAATTCGAAAGTCTGAACATCAAAACACTTGAAGGCACGGAGGGCTCCGTGCTTTCAAAAACATACCAGCCCACTCTATTATATATATATACAGATCACTAGGACAAATGATTTTTTCGATATCATTTGCCTAGTGATCGAAGTGGCTCAAAATCAATTCGGCTGAAAATAAAATCTTACAAATATGATGATATGACATTTAAAATTTAGATCAAAGCTATTGATCTGTTTTTATATGGTATAAAAATTTTCTATCAAAATTTTACGTGATTTGGAATATTCTTCTAACACTCGTATAAACTTGCAACGCCACCACGCCATTAAATCATTGATTTGAGCCCTTCGTCACTAGGCAAATGATATTGAAAATCACAAAATTTATTTTCTAGATACTTCAAATACTCTAGATCAACTCTAATGGAGCCGATCGTCAATTCAAAGTCTGAACATCGAAAACAACTTGAAAGCAGCGGAGGGCTCCGTGCTTTCAAAGATACCAGCCCACTCTATATATATATATAGTGTGAGACTCTATATATATATTATGACGAGAGTGAGACTACTATGCTTCTGTAAGCACGGAGTCTTCCGTGCTTTCAGTTCGTTTTTTGATGTTGTGACTTTCGAATCGTCGATCGGCTCCGTTAAACTTGATCTAGAGTATTCGAATACTTAGAAAATAAATTTTGTAATTTTCGATATCATTTGCCGATGAACTAGGGCTCCAAATCCAACGCGTTTGGAAATAAAAATCTACAACTATATGATAATAGACGACATTAAAATTTTAGATCAAAGATATTGATCTTGTTTTATATAGTATAAAAGTATTTTTATCAAATTTCAGGTGATTTGGATATTTCTTCACACGTTAAACTTGCAAACGGCTCACCACGGCCATTAAAATTATAATATTTTGAGTCCCTTCGATCACTAGGCAAATGATATCGAAAAATCATAAAATTTCTATGTACTTCAAATACTCTAGATCAGTTTAACGAAGCCGATCGACGATTCGAAGTCACAACATCGAAAAAGATCTGGAAGCACGGAAGGCTCCGTGCTTCAGAAGCATAGTAACCTCACTATATATATATATATTATATGTATGTATATACATACATACTATATGTATGTATATATACAATATAATATATATAGATATAATATATATACATAGTATATATATATATATATAATACATACATATATATATATATATACATATAATATATATATATATATATATTAATATTATATATATAATAGATACATACATATATATATATATATATATATATAAGAGTGGCAGCTGCTATACTATAGAGCTATAGCAACAGTTGCTACTCATAACCCCTCCCTCGGATCTGCACTGAGATTTGTGCCAGACTGTTATGAAGGAAGGTTGTAACAGACTGCTTCAACGGAGCAGTCCTGTTTCTCTTTATTTTTATTTTTTTTCTTGTCCTTTCTCCATCAGACCATCTTTTTCCATTCCCACACCAACTCAAAATCCACCTTCCCTCCTGCCGCTCGCCCCTCCGCCTCGCCCTACCGCCTCCAACCACCACAGGGAAGAAGTAGCAGGGGGCCCGCACTCCCTCCTCCTCCTTCCCGGCGGGACTGCGCGAGATTGAGCCGCCCGCTCCTTCGGCCTCGCCTACCGCTCCAACACACAGGAAGAAGCACGGGGGCCCCGCACTCCCCTCCTCCTCCTTCCGAGCGGGCACCGCGCGCGAGCTTGCGCCGGCCACCATCCGCCGCAGCGGCCAAGGAAACCCACACCATCTCGTCCGCGCGACTTCATTTGCGCGCCCACTAGCAATATATATATATATATATATATATATATATAGAGTGAGGCTACTATGCTATCGGAAGCACGGAGCCTTCCGTGCTTCCAGCTCGTTTTCGATGTTGCGACTTTCGAATCGTCGATCGGCTCCGTTAAACTTGATCTAGAGTATTTGGAGTACCTAGAAAATAAATTTTATTATTTTTCGATATCATTTGCCTAGTGATCGAATGGGCTCAAAATCAACAAATTTCAATGGCCGTAGTGAGCCGTTTGCAAGTTTAACGGTGTAGAAATATCCAAATCACGTGAAATTTTGATAGAAAATTCTTTATACTATATAAAACAAGATCAATATCTTTGATTTAAAATTTTAATGTCATATTATTACATTTTGTAAGATTTTTATTTTCAGCCGTTGATTTTGAGCCCCTTCGTTCACTAGGCAAATGATATTGTAAAATCATAAAATTTATTTTCTAGGTACTTCAAATACTCTAGATCAAGTTTAACAGAGCCGATCGACGATTCGAAAGTCGCAACATCGAAAACGAGCTGGAAGCACGGAAGGCTCCGTGCTTACGATAGCATAGTAGCCTCACTCTATATATATATATATAATAATTTTTTATTGCCAAACACTCTACTTAGTGAAGTAATTGTTGCTCAAAATTGTTGGAGAAAATTCAAAATTTTCAATATCTATTATTTTATTTTTTCAATTCACTAATTTTTTTATTCTTAATTTTAGTATTTATTTTTATTTATTTTGTTATTATTTTATTTGTGTGCGAACGTTACTGTTCGTGCGCCGGTTCCGCGTCAGCTCCTCGCCTACTCGCGCACTTTATGAGCACCATGTCACGACATAAAGATTTTCTTCGCGATTTCCTTTTGCAATCACCCAAACTCCAAAGCGGATATCTAACGGAGGTTTTGGCTTGGAATCTTCTAGAAGCTTCTATGCGAATCTCGAGACTGATGGTGCGAATACCGGAGAGTCAAGAGTCCCTTAGAGAGTTTCTAGGTGGGTAATAAATGTAAGACTCTTAGAGTTCTATGCTTATTTATTAGGACCCTTGAGAGACCGTGTGGCCTCCCCTTTTGGCTAATAGTATTGTGCCACTTGGCACCTTTTCATTGGCATTATCGGCGGCGAGTGGCCTATAAATAGTGTGGCCTCCACCCCCTCTCATTTCAGAATCTCATATTGTATTCTCAAGTTCAAAGTAATAGAAGAGCTTTCTTCATATCTCTCTCTCTTGTACTTAGTTTAGGGCGAGCGAGGTCCTAACTTAGCAAAAAGAGAGGCAGGTTTGCTCACTTCGTGGAGGAAGGCGAGCGCCGCACGGATTTTGCGAACCAAACCGTTAAGTCTGTGACAGTTGGTATCAGAGCCAGGTTCGAGAAGGAGCCATGTCGACATCCGATGCCGGAGTTGTCGATGCTGGGGGTGATCCCCCAAAGCAACCCTCCAAGCGGGGCAAGGGCAAGGAGACGAGACTCACGAAGGATTCCGCGTTTGCGGAGGAACGCCTTGCACTGTTGGAGGACATTCTATCGAAGGCAGGAGAAAGGTACACCAAGATGGCCGGTACCTTTAACGCCTTTAATGACGATGTTCGCAGTATGGAGGAAAGCGTCGCCACTGCCATGGCGACCTTTCCAAGCGAGCTTGAGAAGCTCCAAGGCAACATCACTCGTCGTGACGAGGAGCGGACGAAGTTGATCGAGGAGCTAGTTACTCGAGTCGACGAGGTCGAGGACCTCAAGACGAGAGTGACTATCCTTGAGAAGGCGGTGGCTCGAGGCGTCGAGACGCAGGAGTACACCCCGAATTTTCGCGTTGTTGAACCCCAATGCTTCAAGGGCGCGCGCGACGAGAAGGAGATAGACAATTTCCTTTGGTACATGGAGCGCTACCTCAAGGCGCTAAAGATGGAGGACGAGGAGGACAAGGTCCAAACCGCTTCCATGTACCTCACCGACGACGCAATGCTGTGGTGGCGTCGGCGTTCTGCAGAGGCTGAGAAGAGCCAACGCGAACTAAAGACTTGGGAGGACTTTGTGCGCGAATTGAAGGCACAGTTCTACCCTGAGCACGTCGAATACTTGGCACGGAGGCAACTTCGACGGCTCAAACATACAGGATCCCTCAAGGAGTACCCCAAGCTAATGCTTGCCATCACCAACATGGCCGAGGAGGATCGGCTGTTCTTCTTCCTCGATGGCCTCCAACCATGGGCAAACAAGGAGCTCGTGGCGAGAGACGTCAAAGATGTGAGCTTCGCTATCGCTCAGGCGGAGAAACTGCTGGAGTATGACAAGCCAGACTTCGCTCGTGGCAAACCATCTAAGGCGGGCAAGGCCAAGGGTGGGGGAGACCGCCGCGAGCAATGTAATCAAAAAGGCCAAGAGCGAAAATGCCTTCCGCAGAAAAAGAAGACGATCTCTTGCTATGTCTGCGGGGGTGATCACTGGGCAAGAGATTGCCCAAAGAAGAAGACCGTCAACGCCATCCAAGCCGAGGAGGGCGAGGAACAAGCAGAGACAAAGATGGGGGTGCTACGACTCGTCAGCGCTATCCAGGGGCAGGCGAGCAGCAAACCGCTCAAGGAGCTGCTGTTCGTGGATGTGTCCCTCAACGGGAGGGCCACTCGTGCGCTCGTGGACACGAGAGCAACCCACAACTTCATCGCCGAGTCTGAGGCCAAATGGCTGGGCCTTACACTCGAGAAGGACATGAGCAAGATCAAGGCTGTCAACTCGATGGCACAGCCTATCGTGGGAGTAGCCAAAAAGGTGACGATCGCTGTAGGACCTTGATCGGGTACAACGAACTTCACCACCGCGACCATCAACGACTTCAAAGTTATTCTCGGCATCGACTTTCTCGCTTCATCGAAGCCGGTTCCGATGCCGCATCTTGGGGCCTTGAGCATCATGGAGGAGACGGTCCCATGCATGGTCTTAGCGAGCCACGGCGAGCCAGCGGCAACCTACACCCGCTTCGCTCTGCAACTGCGGAAGGGAGTGAAGCGCGGCGAAATCACTTACCTTGCGGCCATCCGCGAGGTGAGCGAAGAGGACCTCGAGGAGGAGGGCCCTCCAGCGGTGATCGATGTAGTCCTGGGGAAGTTCAAGAACGTCATGCCCCAGGAGTTGCCCAAGAGACTTCCACCCAGGCGGGAGGTGGACCATACGATCGAGCTCGAGCCAGGAGCAAAGCCACCAGCAAAGGCACCATACCGCATGGCCCCGCCAGAGCTCGAGGAGTTGCAGCGTCAAATGAAGGACCTCCTCGATGCGGGCTTCATCAGGCCATCGAAGGCACCCTACGGAGCCCCAGCCTTGTTCCAAAAGAAGAGGGATGTAAGCCTGCGGCTCTGCATCGACTACAGAGCGCTCAACAAAGTAACGGTAAAGAACAAGTACCCTATTCCTCTTGTTGCTGACTTGTTTGACCAGCTTGGCGGGGCGAAATTCTTCACCAAATTGGACCTTCGCTCGGGGTACTACCAAGTCAGGATCACGAAGGGCACTGAGGAGAAAACGGCCTGCGTGACAAGGTATGGAGCCTACGAGTTCCTCGTCATGCCATTCGGTCTGACGAATGCGCCGGCGACCTTCTGCACCCTGATGAACAAGCTATTCCACCCCTACCTCGACCGCTTCGTGGTAGTGTACCTCGACGACATCGTCGTGTACAGCAACACTCTGGAGGAGCACATCGAACATCTGCGGACGATCTTCCAAGTGCTGCGGGAGAACCAACTCTATGTCAAAAGGGAGAAGTGCTCCTTTGCGAAGGAGGAGGTGCACTTCCTTGGCCATTGGGTTGGCCGAGGACAACTCCACATGGACCAGCAGAAAGTGCGGGCGATCTGCGAGTGGGAGGCGTCCACAACAGTGTCCGAGCTGCGATCCTTTCTCGGACTCGTTAACTACTATCGCCGCTTCATCGCGGGCTACTCCGCTCGAGCGGCCCCTTTGACGGATTTGCTGAAGAAGACCGAGTCATGGGACTGGACCCCTCGATGCGCGAAGGCATTCGAGGACTTAAAGTGGGCGGTGACGGAGGATCCAGTGTTGCGGCTTCCCGACTGCAGCCGTCCATTCGAGGTACATACTGATGCCTCGGACTTTGCCATTGGTGATGTTCTCGTGCAGGACGGGCACCCCATCGCCTACGAGAGCCACAAGCTCAACGACACTGAGCGGCGGTACACGGTGCAAAAGAAGGAGATGACCGTCGTAGTGCACTGCCTCAGGACTTGGCGGCATTATCTCCTTGGAAGCAAGTTCGTGGTGTGGACGGACAATGTCGCGACGAGCTACTTCCTCACTCAGAAGAAAATGTCACCCAAGCAGGCGAGGTGGCAGGACTTCCTGGCGGAGTTCGACATGGAGCTCATGTACAAATCCGGGAAGGACAACCAGGTGGCTGACGCACTCAGTCGCAAAGCCAAGTTGGCAGCGGTGTGCCAGCTCCAAAGCGCGATCAAGGAGCGAATCCGCGAAGAGACTTGCAAAGACCCTGTGGCCCAAGGACTCGTGTGACTCGTCAAGGAGGGTAAGGCGCAATGGTTCTGGCTTAGCGATGGGCTGCTCTTCACCAAGGGGCGGCACATCTATGTGCCCAGATGGGGCAATCTTCGTCGCGAGCTCATGCAGGAGTGTCATGACTCCAATTGGGCCGGACACCCAGGAAAAAAGCGGACGATGGCGCTACTCGAGGCCGCGTACTATTGGCCTTGCATGCACGATGATGTGGAGGCGTACGTGCGGACTTGCCTTGTGTGCCAGCAAGATAAGGTGGAGCGCCAGAAGCCTGGGGGCCTCCTCGAGCCCCTGCCTACACCGACGCGTCCGTGGGAGAGCATTTCCATGGACTTCATCTCCGCCTTGCCCAAGGTGGGGACGTTGGGGTCCATCCTCGTGGTGGTGGACCGATTCTCCAAGTACGGGACTTTCATCGCGACACCAGTGGATTGCACGGTGGAAGAAGCAGCGTGGCTCTTCGTCAGCAATGTGGTAAAGCTTTGGGGCGTCCCCGAAAGCATCGTGAGTGACCGAGACCCTAAGTTCACGGGCAAGTTCTGGACAGAGGTCTTCCAGATCTTAGGGTCGGAGTTGCTCTTTTCCACCAGTTTCCACCCGCAGACGGACGGCCAGACGGAGCGGGTGAATGCCTTACTGGAGGAGTACCTGCGGCACTATGTCAGTGCCAACCAGAAGGATTGGGTGCATCATCTGGACGTGGCCCAGTTCTCCTACGATTTGCGGCGGAGCGAGTCAACAAACCTTAGCCCGTTCGAGCTTGCAACGGGGAGACAACCACTCACTTCGCATTCTGCTGCTGCGGGCGAGCAGGGCCGCAGCCCAATGGCTCTCCAATTTACTTCTTATTTGCAGGAGAAGGGAGACATTGCGAGAGCCTATCTCGAGAAGGCGGCCCGCCGAATAAAAAAGTGGGCGATGCAAAGCGGCGACCCTTGGAGTTTGCTGAAGGAGATCGAGTGTTGATCAAGCTGCAACCGCAACAATTCAAGGCTTTTCGCAAGGTGCACCGTGGGCTTTTGCGAAAGTACGAGGGGCCTTTCACTATCGTGAAGAGGGCGGGCAAGGCAGCCTACAAACTGCAACTCCCCGCCAACCTGAAGATTCATCCTGTCTTTCATGCTAGCTGCTTGCGGCCCTACCATGAAGACGCTGAGGACCCGAGCCAGGGCGTGTCGCAACGCGCTCCCGCCACTATGACACTGCAATCGACAAGGAGGTCGAAGCCTTGCTGGACACTCGCACCATTCAGCGTCGCGGAGTCCCGAGGAGCGTCGAGTACGTTGTCAAGTGGAAGAATCTCCCGCATGGCGAGGCAAGCTGGGAGAAGGCTGACACTCTCTGGAAGTATCAGAAGCTAATCGATGACTTCCAACACCAGCGCGCGATGAGGGCGTCTGCGCAATAGGTGGGGAAGGTTGTCACGACATAAAGATTTTCTCCGCGATTTTCCTTTGCAATCACCCAAACTCGAAAGCGGATATCTGATGGAAGTTTTGGCTTGGAATCTTCTAGAAGCTTCTACGCGAATCTCGAGACTGATGGTGCGGATACCAGAGAGTCAAGAGTCCCTTAGAGTTTCTAGGTGGGTAATAAATGTAAGACTCTTAGAGTTCTATACTTATTATTAGGATCCTTGGGAGACCATGTGGCCTCCCCTTTTGGCTAGTAGTATTGTGCCACTTGGCACCTTTTCATTGGCATTATGGGCAGCGAGTGGCCTATAAATAGTGTGGCCTCCACCCCCTCTCATTTCAGAATCTCATATTGTATTCTCAAGTTTAAAGTAATAGAAGAGTTTTCTTCATATCTCTCTCTTGTACTTAGTCTAGGGCGAGCGAGGTCCTAACTTAGTAAGAAGAGAGGCAGGCTTGCTCACTTCGCGGAGGAAGGCGAGCGCCACACGAATTTTGCGAACCAAACCGTTAAGTCCGTGACAACCAGTTCCGTGTAGAACGTTGATAGCAGCGTTCTAATTACATGGATATTTATATTGACGTACGGGTGGAACTCGATAATGGGTTCATCGGTTCATGTGAATACATACATGATTGAGAGCTGATTATTAAATGAATAATTTCAAGAGTTGATTTTAACTCTCTTTTTTTTTTTATCTACTTCATTTGATCTTTTTTTATTGTCGGGTGTTGAAAGTTTTTCCGTCTACCCTCTTTCGCATTCGTGCTCATAAAAGGAGAAATTTCGGTTATATCTTGGGCAGTGTTTCTGGTTAATTCCACATGGAGGGCGGGAATACGTCTTAGGGCAGTCCCTCGCATGCTTTCTGATCAAATCGTTTGACTTTCTTCTTCTTTAATTTATGTTGAATTTCAGCATCTATCTGTAAGTATAATTTATTTTCATTACAAAATTAGTTAGATAATTAATCATAATCGAATTTTTGGTGCAGTATTCTGTAACAAAAATAATGCAAAAATAAGAGTAAACTGCCATTAAGCGCTGCTAACTACTGGGCCAACTTTCTTTTGAAAAAAAAAAAAAAGAAAAAAAAATGAAACTAATAATATGTTATCTTTCTCTCCAAATTAAAAGAGCAAAAAAGAAAAACACGTTCTAGAGCAATTTGTCAACTCAAGCATTAATCAGGCATTGGCAAATATATGCGTGTAGCTTTTATTTGTATATAAAAATGCTGAGATTAGTGAGCTTCAAGGTTGCAACTAAATTCGATTCAATTCTTTACTTAAGCATTTGGTTTTCTTGCAACGGAAGATCAATGAAAAAATTTAGTTGAAAAATTAAGTTGCTATTAGTTCTTTAAATAAATTATTCACACTATATATGCTTGTGTAGAAGCTCTCCCGAGGTAAAACAATTTTTCATGTGAAAAAATTGCCAAACATCCCCAAAAATCATTTTTTAGAAACTAGGTACGTCAAACACCTCCCTAAGGCTCAATCAATAAAATGTGAAAATACCGACCGTCCCTAGAGCAAGTGGCAAAAGGTTTGGTGGTTGATACCCGAGACCCAAGTTCGAATCCGAGTTGATTCACATTTCTAACTAAGTTTATTTCTAAATAAAATAAACGAAACAGGTAGCGTACTATCTATCTCTCAAAAAAAAATAAAATGTGAAAACTTGCACCAAAAAGCTCATGAACTTTTCCTCAGCCCTACGGGGATGGCCGCTGAAATTTCAAAACTTACAAAAACTGCATAAAATATGTACGCTCACTTTGAAGGAATCACGGATTACCGATTTCAATTTGTTTGTTTTTTCTAACAGTTTTCTAAACTTATTTAGGCTTTAATTGAAAGACGAACGATGAGACCTAAACTTTTCGGATCAGGAGAACTAGTAGTCATTTTATAATTAAATTGACACAATAAAAGCTAGAAGGTTGGTTGAAATATGCATAAAGATTTTTGAAGAAGTCATAATTTGTTATATAATTTTTTTAAGTTTAAGTGGCAAAACGGGTACATTGTAAATTTTTCTGCTAGAGTAATTACCTGTAAAACAAGAAGATGCATCGACTCATTGTTAGGGATGTCAATGGGTATGGATACCCGAAATTTTATATGAATTCGAACCCGAATGAAATGGATATATCTGATGTTAAATGGATGTAGATTCGGATATGAATATCAAAAATAGAAACCCGATAGACATGGATTCGGATATAGATTTTGACTGTACCCGACCCGTACCCGAATCCAACCCAAACCCGAATTTATTTTGTATTTTATATATATATATATATATATATATATGCTAGGGCTACTATACTCTTAGGGTGCGTTTGGTTCGAGTTATTCTGACAGGATTACAGACAATCCTGACAGGATAACTGTGTTTGGTTAATCCGCTATGTAATCTAGTCGTTAATGTAGCATTACAAATCGAGCAGGATTACATCGAAAATATTAACGGGAGGGGGGTCGTGTATCTTGCATTACTGAAACCCGTTAATACTACATATTATATAAAATGACAATTTTACCCTCCAACAACCCCAAATCTAATTAGCAGCATTATTTTCATCTCTCTCTCGCCTTCCCCCCTCTCTCTCGCACGCCGCTTTCTCTCGCTCTCTCTCTCTCTCTCTCTCTCTCTCTCTCTCTCTCTCTCTCTCTCTCGCACGAACACCTATCATCTTCTATTGCGTCATCCTCCCAAATAATCATCACGATCTCCTTCTCTCCATTTGTTATTTCCGTAAAAAATAATATTCAAATGACCACAACAAGGGCAATTTTGAAAAAACTATACTTTTATGTCAAGATTACTAAATTTTATAAACTGAACCAAACATATTAATACTATAAACACCGTAATCTAGTATTACATTACTGTATTAAACCAAATGCGCTAATGCAGCATCAGTAGTAATCTCACGCCGAAATCCAAAATACCTGGATATGTCAAGATACTTTGTAATATTACATAACTCGAACCAAACGGGCCCTTATGAGTATAGCCCTCTTTGCACTCATAAGTTTCTAACCATTGGATGAATAGATGTGCGGTTAGGATGATAGTGGTCTCCGGTTAGGTTAATAATGATCCTATAGGGTTGAGTGGGTGATTGGTTGAAGAGTCCGGCTGGGATACTATCGATAGCACCAAGCACTTGGTGCTACCAAGTTTTCCGCCGTTAGATTTAACCTTTTGACTATTTTCATCTGTTAGATTATACTATTCAACCAACAATTCACTCAACCCTAGGGGGACCACATCGTCCTAACCGTACATTTCTTCATCTAAGGGCAGAAAACTTGGTAGCACCAAGTGTTTGGTGCTATTGATAGCATTCTAGCCTAGCTCTCTCTCTCTCTCTCTCTCTCTCTCTCTCTCTCTCTCNGCTGCATCTTCAGGGGCATATCTGTGTCTTCCACCATTGCTTTCCCTTCCAACATCCTCTCTCTCTCTCTCTCTCTCTCTCTCTACTGAAGCTGAAGAAGCTACATCTATATATATATATATATATATATATATATATATATATATATATATATAGTAGGTCTTGTGTGCTGTTAGGAGCACGGAGTCCTTCGTGCTCCTAAGCCGTTTTCGATGATGGAGCTTCCGAATCGACGATCGACTCCGTTAAACTTGATCAAGCGTATTTGAAGTATCTAGAAAATAAATTTTGTGACTTTTCGATATCATTTACCTAACGATCGAAAGGGTTCAAAATCAACGAATGAAAATAAAAATCTCACAAAAAGTGGTGGTACAGCATTAAAATTTTCGATCAAACATATTGATCTTACTGTAAATAGTATAAAGAATTTTCTATCAAAATTTCATTTGATTTGAATACTTCTACATCGTTATACTTGCAAACGGTATGCATCAACTATTAAAAATTGTTGATTTTGAACCCTTTCGATCGCTAGGAAAATGCTACCGAAAAATCACAAAAATTATTTTCTAGATAGTTCAAATACGCTAGATCAAGTTTAACAGAGCCGATCGTCGATTCGGAAGCTCTATCATTGAAAACGGCTTAGGAGCACGGAGGCCTCTATGCTCCTAATAGCATACAAGACCTACTCTCTCTCTCTCTCTCTCTCTCTCTCTCTCTCTCTATATATATATATATATATATATATATATTTGATAGTACGATACTATCCATATATACACCCCTCTTATCTAATAGATATGATAAGTAAAATATCCTCATCCGTTTGATCAGGTGGATGTAAGATACGCACTCCAGACGGGATGTACAAATAGGGTTGGAAACGAGCCGAGCTCGAGCGAGCTTACCTTAGCTCAAGCTTGGCTTGAAATTAATTTCGAGCCTAAATTTAGGCTCAAGCTTGGTTTGAAATTAATTCGAGCCGAGCTCGAGCGAGCCTAACTTCGAGTCGAGCGAACTCGAGCCCTAAACGAGCTGCTTGAAATTCTTAACATCGTGCAATCTATAGTTTAATTTTTATAAAACATTATCTAAAATTTGATATAAAAAATATCTAGTTTAACATACAAAATGAATGCAT
>NC_033632.1:9707290-9708303 GCF_001540865.1 Ananas comosus | reverse complement strand
TTATTGATTTTGAATCCTTTCGATTGCTAGGTAAATGATATCGAAAAATCGCAAAAATTATTTTCTAGAAACTTCAAATGCGCTAGATCAAGTCTAACGGAGCCGATCGTCGATTCGAAAATTCCATCATCGAAAACGGCTCAGGAGCACGGAGGCCTCTATGCTCCTAAGAGCACAGCAGCCCTGCTCTATATATATATATATATATATATATATATATATAAAGAGAGAGAGAGAGAGAGTTTGGCTACTATATATACTTTTATGAATATAAACTCCTTTATACTTATAAGTTTCGACCGTTAGATTTATTCTTTTGACTATTTTTATCTGTTAAATCATACTATTCAACGAACCACCCACTCAATCTTAGGGGATCACTATCATTCTAATCGCACATTCAACGGCTAAAAATTTATAAATATAAAGGGGTCTATACTTATAAAAGTATAGTGGCCCGAGCCTATATATATAGAATTAAGCTACTATACTATTAATAGACCAAACCGCTTGCTATTAGGTTTTCGGCCTTTAGATGAAGGGATGTGCGGTCAGGATGATAGTAGCCCCCTAAAGTTGAGTGAGTGGCTAGTTGAATAATATGATATAACGAATAAAAATGGCCAAAAGGATAGATCTAATAGTAGAAAACTCAATAGCACAAAATGCTTGGTACTATCGATAGTATAATAACCGGACTCTATATATATAGACAGATCTAACGGCAAAAAACTCAATAATACAAAACGCTTAGTACTATGGATAGTATAGATCGTATAGTAGTTGAACTACATATATATATATATATATATATAGAGAGAGAGAGAGAGAGAGAGAGAGAGAGAGAGAGAGAGAGAGAGAGTGTGTGTCCGGCTACTATATTAATTATTGATAGTACTAAATGCTTGGTGCTATCAAATTTTGTGCCATTACATCATATTATTCAACTAACCACCCACTCAACCCTAGGGGATCACTATCATTCTAACCGCACATTCTTTCATCCAACGGCC
>NC_033632.1:9673688-9707036 GCF_001540865.1 Ananas comosus | reverse complement strand
GTTAATTTTTTGTTAGAAAACTCTTTATCTTATCAAAACGAGATCTACACTATCTTTGATTTGATTATAAAAAGCTCTGATCGATCACTTTTTAAAATTTTTTATTTTTAAGCCCTATTTATTTCTTTTGTCACTTAGATGTACAATAGACAATAACAAACAACAACAAAAAAAAAATGAAATTTGATTCTAGATATTTTAAATGGTTTAAATCATGTTCAATAATGTCGATCGTTAATTCAGAGGCTTCATCATTTGCTACCTCTATACAATCAACACGGAGAACTGTTGCCATTATGAGGTTTTTGTTTGGCAATAAAACATAACGTAGTAATTAGTAGTAAATTTTCTGCTTCTTATTTAATTGTTTATTTAAGTTCAAAATTAAGATCACTTAATTTGCAGTACACTAGCAGATTCATAAGGGTTAATTGAACATTTGGAGGGCAGTGACGTTTTTGTCCTTAAATTTTAATTTGTTGGAATTTATAGTTCAATTTTTCAGAATTGTTGTCATTAAGTTCTATAGCCAAAATTAGTTGATCACTAAATAACGGTATATCACTAATGTAGAAGTGTTGTACGCAGTAGTATTATAATTGATAATAGGCTAATAATTAAGATATCACATCACTTTTACATTAACGATGCGTTAATATTTACTCAACTAAATTAGATTGTAAAACTTAATTTCAACAATTTTGATAGTTCGAATTAAAAATTATAGTAAATTAAAATTTGATGAGTACCAAAATATCACCCGTGCCTCATAGTTTGAGGACCAAACGTGCAATTTTTCCAATTATTAATCATATAGATAGCAAAGTCCAATGCCGACATATTCGATCGAATGGAATTAGTTCAAATTAGGGAAAGGAAAATAGAGGGTAATTAACTAAATGAGGCCTTAATTAATTTGTCATTTTCTCCTTTCAAGTACACCTATCTAGCTAGCTTTCTGAGATGGAATACTCAATACTATTCTGTCCCTCATGCCTGCAGTTATCTTCCAGAAAAGTATATAGAAGAAAATATATATCAAGAGAGAGAGAGAGAGAGAGAGAGAGAGAGACTTCACAGCGCACACTAGCTTGTTAGGTACCATGCATCCTCAACAACTAAGTTTCAACTGCAACGACTTAGAATTAATTTGGGTGGTTATATGGTTTGATTTGCAAGACTAAGATAAAAATGAATTGGTGTTAATATGTTTAATTTAGAAAATTAAAATTATATCAAATCAATGGGGAGGAAATTTCCAGATGAGACCTGGTTTGGTTTCGGTTCCGTTTGTCAGCTTCGACAGAAAGATTCTAGAAGCTAGTTTTTATTATTTATTGCTCTTATTGGTTCAGTTTATTGTGTTAAATATTTTTGAATTAGTATAAGATTACAGGTTAATATAAAATAATTAATTAATGTCCCTTATCTATACACTAGTGAAGGCCCGAGCTACGCGGCCGGAAATTTATGTAAATTCTAAAATATTTTAAATTATATAGTAAATAGAAGACATAAGTAGTATATTAATTAATACAGTTAATTATACTTCAAAAAAGAAATAAAAGCTGTTATAAGAGGTTCAATGTTTGTCTCCACAGTCTTCATCAATATTACATAAACTGCAAAGTTAGTAATATAAGATTATCATTTGTAAAATATCAAATACTAAATTTTAATTTTAATAAAAAAAGTTAGAAAAGAAAAAAAAGAAGAAAAAAGAATTGTCTGGTCCCACAGGGAAAATGAGAATAAAAAAAAAAAAACCGATCGCCGCTCGCGCCACGCCCGCTCTCTCCCCCTCCGCAATCCATCCAAATAAGGAATCATTCGCATTTAAATTAATTTAATTTAAATCAAATTTAAATTTTAAATTATATTTTTAACTTTTTGTATGTATCCAAACCATACAAAATAAACAAAATAGAAAAGAAAAAAAAAAAACGGAAAAAAAGTAGTTGAAAGAGAAAAAAGAAAAAAGAGACCATACAACAAAAAAAAAGTTAGATAAGAGAAAAATAAAAGCGAAAAAATCACCCACCTCCCCCCCTCTCTCTCCCCTTTTTCTCTGCCTTCCCTCGCTCTTCTACTCTTCCTCTCTCTCTCTCCTCTCTTCCCCGCGCCGTGCCATAGCCTCCGCACCACCGCGCTCTGCGCCCCCGCGCCCGACTCCCCGCCCTTGCGTTTGCGCGCTCGAGCTAGGGAGAAGGATTAGACGAGAGAGAGAGAAGAGAGACGTAGGGGGGGGGGGAGGAGAGGAAAGAGGGGAGAGAGGGTAGAGAGAGAACGAGAGCTGGTAGAGGAGGACGTAAAGCACGGAGAGAAGGGGAACAAGAGAGACTCTCTCTTCTCTCCCTCTCTCCCCTCCGGCGTGGCGAGTGCGCAGTCGCGTCGCATCATGGCAGGCCGCCCATCCCCGCGCTCTCTCTTCACTTCTCTCCCCAACTCTCCCTCTCCCCACCCCACGGACCCTCACGACTCTCTCTTTCTCGGCGCACAGGCGGATGTCGACCTACACTAGCAGCCCCCGCCTTCTCTCTCTCCTCTTTTCCTCTTTCCCCTTCTTGCTCTCCCCACCCGCTCCCTCTCCTCTCTCTTCCCATCCCCCTCCCCTCTCTTCCCCCCACATGATCGCGCTGACCACGCTTCGCCGCCGGGGGGGGGGGGGGGGGGGGGGGGGGGCGGGGGGGCCGGGGTGGTGGCTGATGCCCTCCGCGCCGCCCCTGCCGGAGACGCCTCGACAACGGCGTGCTGAGGATTGCTCGCTAACCGGCCTTAGTATATTAGGTCGTTTGGTCGCTTCTTTTTTCACCCTGGTATCGAATTGAATGGCACAATCCGTTTTGTGTGTTTAGTAGCGGATGAAAGAGAGCACGATATAGAGACAGTAGATAGGTTACATTCCTATCCGCATTCCGATGAATGCAACCCCATCACTCTTTTTTTCAATCGCCTAAGAGCCGGAAATGAAAGTTGATAATCCGGACGAAATGGTATTATCTCGGATTAATATTTTTATATTTTTTATTAATTAATCTATGAGTTAAATTTAAAAATTAAAATTTATAATTTTAAATTTTATCTTAAACTTAATATTAAAAATTAATCAATTAATCAATACTTTCAATCTAACTACATGTATTTAATTTAAATTTATAATTTAATATTAAGTTTTATTCAAATTTTATTTCAAACTTAAATTAAATTTATGGATTCAAATTAAAATTTAAATTGTAATTTTAAGTTTGAATTTGAATAAATTAAAACTTAGTTTCATATTTTGAATTATCCGCTCAACTTCAAAGTTTAATTTTTTTTAAAAAAAATAGATTTAAAATTTTGACATTATTTCAAAATTTTGATATAAATTTTTAATATTTAATTTTTAATTTGAATTTAAATTAATATATTATAAAGATAATGTTAGTATATTAATTTGATTATGTTTTTTATATCCACCTGAACCAAACACCGACAATGGGAATGATTTATTCCGATTCCGATTCAGGTGATGAACCAAACAGAATTAGGTAATGAGCCATTCTGATTCCTATTCTAGCTTATTTTTATTTCGATTCCGATTCCGAATCCGACTTCGAACCAAACACGCCCTTAATATATTTATAGATGTACTATTTTATACCTATACGTACATACATGTAGATGCCCATTTCTTCTTTCCAGTTAATATGGCTAAAATCAACTAAACCAATTTCTCAAACTGAAACCAAACTAGCTAGTACTCACAACCTACGACCGATGGATGCTAACCTGTTTGGTATTTAGGATGACCTAATTCTGTCGAGTGAAAAGGATCGAGTAATCAGAACAAAAGCACGTATGTATGTTTTCACTAATTCTTTGTTTCCCAAATTAGACCGTAAAAACTATATATATATATTGACAAGGTACTAATGCATTACTTACACAAACAGATAAAGTATTTATATATCTTACCATCAACCCCGAAAGAAATGATCTGAATCAAAATTCTCAGTTAATTCAACGTAACAATTCTGTGGTTCAACTTGGTGGGGATATCTATTACCCGGCCGTAACCATAACCCCATTCTCATTTAAGATGCTCAAGAAGACTTAGCATACGTAAGTCTTACCTAATATCATACGCCATCCACGTCTCTTATAATTATATACATATTTATATCCAATTTTTAACTTACTAATTAGTTATCCACTCCAAACCATTTCCTAATAAATATGTAATATACAAGTAATTAAAACGGAGATTAATTATACTTAATCTCAAGTCATCTCTTATATTAATGTAAAAAAAAATTGGCAAGTTCGTTACATGTACAAAAGCGGCAGGAAATTAATGGTTAAAAAAACAAGTCGAGGGTTGTGATGACCACATGAAGACCAGATCCACCAATAGAGGAGCAACATTTATCGAGAAGGGGGTCGTTTTTTATACGTATAAAAAGCTTTCTTTTCCAACAGTATAACATGCGGGACTACAATATTTTAATTAATTTGAATAGATTATAATATCATGATCAGAAGATTCGTCAACACAAAGATGAGTTGGCCAAGTCGACTTTTGTGACCACCCTTGGACGCACGGCTTGTCTTGTGTGGTCTTCATTGACCGTATAACATGCATCTCACATGTCGAGCCGAGCACTTTGTGTTGTAATTTAAGCCATATTCATTTTGATTCATATGGTATCCTTAGTTTTGTTGTACAGTTTACAAATTTTTGTAGAAGTCTTTAAACTTAGAATAATAAATATTTGAAATATATAAGTAAAAATATACACATATATAGAGTTCGGCTAATATATTATTATGAATATGATCGTCTTTATACTTATAAATCGTTTTCGATGAAAAAGCTTTTGAATTGATGAAAAAGCTTTTGAATTTACTATGTATATTAAGATCGATCTTGAATGTAAGAACTCTATCCTCTAATTTTAGAAGATCGTTTGATTTTGACTGTCCATTTTATTCTCACTTGATGGACTTTAGTATAATTCAAAAAATTATAAAATTTGGTTACTAAATACTTTAAATACTCTAGATTATGAATAACAGTATGGACCCTCGAATTGGAAACTCTATAATTCAAAATGACTTATGAACAAAAGCCTTCGTACCCATAAGAGTATAGTTGCCCTCCTCTCTCTCTCTCTCTCTCTCTCTCTCTCTCTCTCTCGAAGGAATGTGCGGTTAGGATGATACTAGTCCTTTAGGGTTGAATGCGTGGCTGGTTAAATAGCATGATCTAATGAGTGAAAATGGTCAAAGGGGTAGATCTAACAGCGGAAACTCGATAGTATCAAGCGCTTGGTACTATCGATAGTATAGTAGCCGAACTCTCTCTCTCTCTCTCTCTATATATATATATATATATAGATCTCCGGCTACTATACTTTTATGAGTACAATCGCCCTCGTACTCATAAGTCGATTTCGATGATATAGCTTCCGAATCGATGATCCATACCGTTAAACATTATTTAGAGCATTTAAAACTTCTAGAAATAAAATTTCATAATTTTTCGACATCATTTACCTTACGATCAAAAGCTCACAAAATTGATAATTTTTAACGACCGGTAAGGGATACTTGCTAATTTAACGGTGTAAAAGAATTGGAATAGATTGAATTTTTGATAGAAAATTCTATTTACTACCTAGATAAAGATCAATAACTCCGATATTAAATTGAAGGATCCGATCATTTATTTTTAGGACGTCGTTCGATTTTGACCGTTCATTTTATACCCGTTTGATAAACTTTATTATGATTTCAAAAAATTACGAAATTTATTTTTTAGAAGTTTTAAATAGTCTAGATCATATTTAACGGAGAGGATCGTCGATTCGGAAGCTCCNTATATATATATATATATATATATATAGGGTTCGGCTACTATCCTATTAATAGGATTGAGGACATTGTCCTATCAAGTCGATTTGAATGATCGAAAATTCAAATTAATAATCGGCACCGTTGAAATTGATCTACACAATTAGAAATGTTTAGAAACTAAATTTTGTAATATTTAAAATCATTATCAAGTTCATCTTAAGAGTTGAAAAATGAACGGTTATAAATGAATAAGCTTCTTAAAATAGAGGTTAGACTTTCTCAATTCATAATCAGGGTAATCAAATATTATCTAAATAGTATAAAGAATTTTCTATCAAAAATTCAAGCAATTTGGATTACTCTACACCGTTAAACAAGCAAACGGCTCATATATGCCGTCAAAAATTGTCGATTTTTCCACACTTTGATCACCATGTAAATAATTTTAAAATTTATGAAATTTAGTTTCTAGATATTTCGAATACTCTAGATCAATTTCAATGGCTCCGATCATCGATTCGGAATCTTTATCATCAAGAACAATTTGATAGGACAAGTGCTACTATCCTATTAATAGAACAGTAGTCCTAGCCTATATATGGACCCTTTAGAGGTCTTTTTTCTCTCTTAGGATGCAATATCAAGGATCTACGGAAAAAAAAGAAAGAAAAGAAAAAGAATTAAGTGGGCAAAATCGTAAAAATGACGTGATTGAATTGAAGAGATTGTCAGGTAACCGTTTGTTCCAGTACTAGCTTCCAAATTAAGTCGTTCCTTTCGGATGGAAGCATCTGACAATTTTGTCGATTATGACAACAACAGTATAGTAATTAATTACCAAATTATCTTGACTTGTCGATTTGTAAATATTTTTAAATCACTGGATTTTGAAATAATTGAGGTGTGTGCATGAAACTAGGAAGTCATGTATATTGTCCTCAATCACACGATTTATGTGGCGGGTATATAAATTTCCAGCGAAATTTTATTTTAATTAACGGGTTAAATTTTAATCTATATAATTTTAATACAAAATGATAGGACAATAATTGATAGTCATTAAACAACACACCGTATTATTACAGAGTTATTAATATTTAATTATTGTCATCTAAAAAAGACGATGTGATAACTATTGGATTAAATGGGCCAGCATGCTGCCCTGTGGCGGAAGGTCGGGTTGGACCGAGTCATGTTCGGAATGTCGTGAGGCTGGGTAGGCCGAGTCATGTTCGAAGTGGCATGAGCCGGGTAGGCCGAGTCACAATTGATACCCGTGGGGACTGTATCTGTACGTTTTAAGTGAATTGGTTGCGCATTTCTAACAGATCGAGCTTTTGGGATTAATGGTTAGCGCCAACGATTCGACAGTAACCTCATTAATTATAACTTCATCATTTTAGTTTGAGAAATTATCTAGAGTTTTAGTCGTGGCGTGACTTGATCATAATACAAAATAAATTTTATTATTTTAATTAAAACAAATTGGAGTTTGAAAACCTACATTAAATTTCGCTTGAAGTTTTTGCCGTGATTACATAATACTCATTGGTGGTGCACAGCTGATGTCGTGAACCTCGTTTTTATACATATAGGTGAAAATTTCTCCAACTAAACGATACTCATGTGAAATTGCAATGGTGTAAAAACAAAGAAAAATAGAAGAGAAATTCTTCGGGTTTTGCTTGTCGATATCTTTTATATCTGCTGATGTGTCGACACATGTTTATTATACTAAAGGGAAACCCAAAAAAGTCTGCCTAGCTTTCATTTTGGACTTTGCATTCTCACTTTAATCGAAAAATTATCACAATCTTTATACTATTATCTTAACCATCAACGAGTACCAGTTTTTTAACCNATAATAATACATTAAACTCTTAAGAGTATTGAATTAGGAAAGATTAGTTTGAGTATATTCCCTTTCAATTCGGCGATTTTGTTAGTAGAGATATGCCCTTCATTAGTCAATGGTACAAAGATGGCAAAACCAACACTTATATCATAAATATTGCTAAACCAACATTTACTTCTAATTAGTTAGATATAAAATAATCTATTCTATTGATTAATTAATCTTACAAAAGCAAGGTTCAATGTTGCACATCTTCTCTATTTTCTAGTTAACTCTCCCTTAATTTGGTATCATTTTCCTTTTTCTTATATGCATACATACATATATGTTACCATAGCTTTAATATCCTACATTAGGGTTGATTACACTATCGTTCATAGCTAAATTTTGATTAATTTTTTTATTAAATAATAATGTGACAGTTATTTTAATTGTGAAGTAATAATATAGCAATAAGCAACTATTATATCATCTGAAAATTATTATTATTCAACTATTATCTCATAAGTAATTTGACAATTGAGGAAGCAATTGTATCACCTCCAAAAGATAAATAAGTAGTGATGTAAACTCTAAAAGACAAGATGCTAACTTAATTACTATTACTTCATAGTTAATTAATTTTTTATATAAAAAATTTTATAGAGTTCAATAGAGTGACTTGGTTAAAACTGAAACTAAAGTTTTCTATTTTACTTCACAAAAAATTAAAGTTCAGAAGGCTTAAAATTAAGTGGACAATGGTGAAATTTACCCCCTAAACTCATGCTAAATATTGTTGTTGCATTGACTCAAATAATTAACTAGGTATTTTTAATATTTTGCGATATATTGGTTCTAGAACATCAAGGTCGAAGGATGCGGACATTGAGGAAAAAAAATTGTATAACAAAGAAGAAAATAGATGGTATAAGAGATTTATATGGTTCTTCCGTGAAGCCTACGTCCGCAAGCATGTGTAGGGTAAATATTTCTCTACATTCAACATAAAATACAAGTGATGGTGGTCTTTTGCAGAAAACTAGTGATGCCGACAGTCTAGCCTTAGGATACATAGAAAAGTGGGATCGGATGAAATCCAGTCGAAATAAAGCCAATTGAGGGCCTAGCTGATGCGGTTCTGATCTGAGTATGGTGAAATGGCCATAACTTTCAGCTCGGGTGTCTTTTTAGCCTGCAACCCCAATTTGGAAAGAGCCTTTTGAGATGAACCGCACGCTATCACCATTTTGGCTCAGTTTGATACCCAAAGTCAATTGTCTTGACCTTTGAATTTGTAGTTTTAGGCCTTCTTTAATTAATTTCGATAATGTTATTTTGTTTCATTTATTATTTCGAGTTAGACCAGAGTTTTGTAATATTTATGGTTGATTTGGCCTAGACTTGGGTTAAATTCATATTTTGTGATTAGGTGAGTGTGTCTATACAATAACTGATTAGCGTTTTGTAAAGACAATTTTACAGAAATAACAATCATCTTTAATTTAGAAGAGATTCTTCTATTTTTCTCATCTGCCTTTGTGCTTCTTTCATCTCAAGCACGGTTTAGGCTGCATCAACTAACTCTTACGATAACTCAATGCTCCATTGGTGTGAAAATTTAGAAGAACTAAAGGACCCATAAGCAGCAAATCCAATTTGAGTTAGGAGATGTTTGTTTCCACGTAGAGTTGGAGTTGTTGATATCAGTTTTCAATTTTTTTTTTTTAAAAAAATGCATTTTTGATTGAAGAAAATTTGCGATTATTGTTCATTAGCTCAGCAAGAAAATAAAAATGTTTCGTAAACCTATGGTTCGGTTCACATCAGAAGGGAAACTGAAAATTGCAAGAGAAACTGAGAAAGAGAAAGAGGCTCTTTTTAGTTTTCACTATGTTTTCATTGATCAAACTATAAGTAGAAGCAGATATTTTATCTGTAATGCATAAAACTCTTTCTCACTGAAATTTTCATGAAAAATAAATTTATATAAAATTGAACTGTTTAGATCTGTACCCTTTTTTTTTTTCCCCAATCTGAACACTTTTTTATACCTTATTAGACTTTTTGTAGTGAAGCAAAAACTGGCAATTCGCCATCACATAGGGACGGGTCAAGCCATTTGTCCAAATCCTGCTGCTTAAATATTAGATAAAATTTTAACTTAATGGTATGGTTTCGCTATAACCATTCATACTGTTTTACATTTGAAAGAAATAATTAGCTGTCCCTTTTATAAATTGAGCATCGAATTAAAATACTATTCCAAGCACTATTTTTTGATACTTTCACATCATTTTCGATAATGAAGCGTTCGAATCGACAATCCATACGATTAAATATATATAATTTACGTCTTATGATGAATAGAAATTAAATTTTATAACTTTTTTAACGTTATATATATAGTGGTCAGGTTTCAAATACACGTTTTACCATCAAAATACTAAGTAAATAATGCTAAATGAATCAGGAAATATGATTTAATAGCATTGATCTATGATTTAAATATACTATTAATATTAAGGGATAATTTCATACAGCTCTCAGTAAACCTATCGAATAGCAGATATATCTATATAAATTTCAAGTTTTCACATTAATTTATCCCTCAAAAAGTCCTAACGGTTTCAAATATACTCCTGTTGTTAGTGTCCGTGAAAAAAATATATTAACCATAGGTAAAATACGTAACCTTGGTAATTAGTGAGTGAGGTAAATTGATTTTTTCTCCTCTATGATATTATCAATCAAATCCTATTTCGATCAAAATCCTAGCAATGTGAACTTTTTTCCTCTTCCTCTTCCCCTCTCTCCTTCGTGCTAATTTTAAATCCATAACTAGAATATGTTCGTCCCAATTCATCCATCTTCACCCACATGTCGAGCGTCTGGAATTAGTATTAGATAGGTAAAAAAAAAAAAAGAGTGAGAGAAAAGGTAGAGAAGAAATTGCAATAGTGATAGATTAGATTAGTTTTTACAGAAAAAGAAAGGATGACGATGGGAAATTATTTTGAGAGGATATTTTTGCACGATTCTAATATTTCGGACGTTGGAGAAAAATATTTATGATGAAAAATTAACATTTTATTTATTTTTTGTTAAAAAAAATACAAACTGGATGAGTAAATATGAAAATCACTGAACTTTTAAAGATATAAATCTAAAAAGTTAAATTTTATAGAAATATACGTGCTATTCAATATATTTATAGGAAGCTGTATATATAAAATTGTCCGTGCTTACGGTTAAAAATGACATAAAATATTTAGAAAGTATTCAATTAAGCTTCATACAATTTTGATTGCATTAATGCACTAGTCATACTACTACTACTACTACTGCTGCGACGCCCTTTTCCACACGTAACAATTAATCCCTATGCCGGAGTAGGACTCGTAACTGAAATCCAGTCCATAGGTACCAATGAAAGCAGAGAGAGACCAATCGAAACACAGATGGCGGGCCAACATGGGCCCCACCGCGGTCCCTACGCCGACGTGGCGCCCGGGGAAGCGGTCGTGTCCTTGGTCAACGCCGCGACTCGCCCGCGATCAGTGGGGCCCACCGCCCCCTCCCCAGTTAGGACCGGTCCCATCACCGCTTACCTCTCACCCTCCCCCTAATGGTGCTCCGGTTCGGTGTGGGGTCGAGTCAAAGCGGTTGACGTTTTCTCCCACGTGGAACGCGACGGGCCAATCGGAGGCGGTGGATTCCGCGAGGTGGTCCCCGCATCCTTTGACTCTCTCTCTCTCTCTCTATGTGCTCCGAAACCTCTTGGAAATGTTCCCAACGCCCCTAACTAAAAGTTTGGTAAAAATGCACAGAGGCCCCTAAACTGTAGGTTATTTTGCAAAAGCTCTCAGAAATTTTTTTTTTTTTTTTTGAGAAAAAAATAGCATGCTACCCGCTTCATTCATTCAGACTCTCAAAAATTTCTTATTCCCATATATGTATATATATATATATGGTGTGTAATCAAGTTATTGTGTGTAATCAAGGAGAATGATAACATCTCTTAATTTGGACTTTGACAAATGTGACCCGAACCCGAGATAACCAACTGAGACCAGAACCTTTTTAGCCCCATATAATTTAATAATTAATTCTACTATATGTACATCAATAGGTCTTACTCTTGATTGTAAAATATATATGGAAGTTCTCACATTATTATTTTTTTTCTTTTTTGCGTTTAGATTAATTTCCCTGTTAACCGAAAAGTCAATTTCAAAATAGCACACAAAGTCCAATTCAAAGTAGCAATATATATAAGAATAATGCATAAACGGTGCCTTAATTTGTTTCTTTTAAATATATAGGGGATCGAGAATATGTTAACAAAGTTAATTTGTTACTCTGTTTATTTTATATTTAAAGATATAACCTATGTATTTTGTACGCACTTAAGCGATAATCTAATTCTAACAAAATAAAAAGGATTAATATAAAAATATAATTTTACTAGCTGCAAATTTTTACTAAAATAAATAGGGTTAAATGCATGCATGGATGGTCCCTGTGCTATCATCATGTTGCAACTTAGTCCTTGTGTTTTAAATTTAACACTTTAGTCCTAATTAACTTGCACATAAACTAAACTTTCTGTTCCTTAATTAGTACTAGAAAAAACAAATATCAGAGAATAATATAAAGTCAATAAAAATAAGCATATTTATGATAAAAAAAAAATAGTTATTTTTTTTTCTTATATCGGGAGCTAACATGGTCAAATAAGAACAAAGCTGCGATATTAGAAAAATACAAGGAATAGATAAATTTTACCAGATAAAAAAAAAATAATGCTATTAGTACATCACAAAATAGGCTGTATATTTTACACTCTCTCAATCCTAATGTCATTAATTTTCTATTTTCACATTAATTTTTTTATTGTTACTAAAAATATTTATTTTTTTGTGAATTCTAAAAAAAAAAAAGGGTGCAAGATCTAATCTTTTTAGAGTGTACAAATAGAATTTTTTGATTTGAACTATTTAATAATCAATATATTTTAAGTGTACAGGTTGCATTTATATATCTTTATGTATACATTTTCTGCATCCTAATAAACTGATCACTGACTCTCAGTTGGCGCGTATACGACCACTCTACGCTCCCGGATTTCACCAGCTGTCCCCACTGACGCACCATCTGACCTCATCCTGAGCTCCCTCCCAATCCCAGTCTGCGTGTCCCCACCCATTCCACCCCCCAACCCCAACCCCAACCCCAACCCCCTTTTTATTCTCCTTCCCATCTCACCGGCAAAAGACTTCAGAAACTCCTCCCCTCTCAACCCCCTACCCTCCACCCTCTCTCTCGCTTTCTCTCTCTCTCTCTCTCGAAGCTCTACACAGTATATGGACAAACCCGGCGGCGGTGGCGGTGGCGGTGGCGGTGGTCTCACGTCGAACGCGAATTCAGCTTCTCTCGGATTCTTTACCGCCGCAGACCCCGGCCGGATCTTCTTCCACTCCCGACCGCACTCCATGGACACCGGCAGCTTCGATCCCCCAAAATCCGTGGAGATGGATTTCTTCTCCAACGAGAAGAAGAAGTCGAGCCGCGGCGCCGCGGCGGAGCCCGATCTCGGTCTCAAGGTGCCGGGCCTCGCCATCAAGAAGGAAGATCTCACCATCAATGTTAGTATACTAGCTAGCTCTTGTTTATTAATTGCACCCTCCATCGAATTCATTGCCTTTGACGGTATACAAAAATAAGAGGCTCAATCTATGTGAAGGATGACAGACTATTTTACAATTAAATAAAACTTTTAACTGATTGATCCTCAATCAATCCTAACTTTTTCAGCAGGTTAGTTAGGTGATGGTAATAAAATTAAAAAGTAATAATTCGCTCGTGCCTTCAACTGGTCCCGACTCTAAAATGTGCATGATGATGATGGCATGTATGTATGTATGTATATCCAGTTCTAATTAATTTCTCTAGCTAATTGAATATCTACGCATTTTAGACTGGCCTGCAGCTTCTGACGGCGAACACGAAGAGCGACCAGTCGACGGTGGACGACGGGATTTATCCGAACGAGGAAGATAAAGAAGAAAAGAGCGAGGTACGTAATTAATCAACTTGATCCGATCGACGGTTTAGATGATAATATTTGATTGTGGGTAATTAAATTAGGCTGAGGAAATTGGGCTTAACGTGATCGCTTGTTGCTTCGCAGTTGGCGGCGATGCAGGCGGAGCTCGGTCGGATGAACGAAGAGAACCAGAAACTTAGGGGGATGCTGAACCAAGTGACCTCCAACTACAATGCCCTTCAGATGCATCTCTTCACACTGCTTCAACAAAGAAACCAAAAAAATGTCGGAAACCAATCGTCCCATGAGGTAATTATCTCCGCCCCCTAGCTATTATCGTTATTAAACAATCAAATATAAGATCACATATTTGTCCATATCAAGCTATCTTAATTCGTGATCTTCGGGTGGGTGTCCTGGATTAATGAAAACACAACACAACACAATTTGGTGTAGGCTGTGGATGAGAAGATGGAAAGTGGAGCGATGGTGCCGCGGCAGTTCATGGACTTGGGTCCCGCCGTGGCAGATCACGCGACCGATGAGGCCTCAAACTCCTCGACCGAAGGCGGCAGTCTGGACCGGTCCACGTCGCCGACTACTAATAAGGAGGTTGCCGCCATCGACAACGAAAGAGCCGCGAGGGAAGACAGCCCCGACGACGGCTGGATCCCGAACAAGAACCCGAAGATGGCCCCACCGAAGGGGCCGGAACAACAAGCCCAAGAAGCCACCATGAGGAAAGCTCGCGTCTCGGTCCGCGCTCGCTCCGAAGCCCCCATGGTACATATAATGAGGAAGCGAAAGCAAGCAAATTTAAATTAAATTTCGTGTGTGTGTGCGCGCGTGCGCTTGCGCGAGCTCAACGATTAATGGTTAATGATCGTATTAATTAATTGTTTTACAGATCACTGATGGTTGTCAATGGAGAAAATACGGGCAAAAAATGGCCAAAGGAAACCCTTGTCCTCGGGCTTATTACCGATGCACCATGGCTACAGGCTGCCCCGTCCGTAAACAGGTATTTAATTACTATTTATATATATATATATATGTATCCTTCCGCCATTACATATATATTTATGTTTATTATGTATATTCGATCACAACCTAATCCTCCTGCAGTTGAGATTATACAAGTAGCTAAGCTAATTTAGTGATCAATAAAACAGGTTCAGAGGTGCGCCGAGGACCGGTCGATCTTGATCACAACGTACGAGGGCAACCACAACCACCCGCTCCCGCCGGCGGCGATGGCGATGGCATCAACCACGTCCGCAGCCGCGACGATGCTGCTTTCGGGTTCCATGTCGAGCTCCGCTGGGCTGATGAACCCCAACTTCCTCGCCCGGACGATACTGCCGTGCTCGACGAGCATGGCCACGATCTCGGCGTCGGCGCCGTTCCCCACCGTCACGTTGGACCTGACCCAGACCCCGAACAACCAGCTTCACCAGCTGCAGCGGCCCCTGGCGCAATTCGGAGTTCCGTTGATCCCCAGCGGCGCTGCCGCGGGGCCGGCCGCGCCTTTCGGGGCGGCAATCCCTCAGGTGATCGGGCAGGCGCTGTACAACCAATCCAAATTGGCCGGCCTTCACATGTCGGGCGACGCAGTCCCCACGGCGGTGGCTCCCCCGGCCTCGCTTGCTGATACGGTCACGGCAGCGACGGCAGCCATAACGGCGGATCCTAACTTCACCGCCGCTCTCGCCGCGGCCATCGCGTCGATCATCGGCGGTGCCCATCAAACAGGCAACAATAATAACGCTAATAATAATAACGCTATCAATCATAACAGCAATAATAATAATAATAATAATAGCACCAGCAGCGGCAGCGGCGGCGGAGGCGTGCCGACAAACTCCAACTTCCCGGCGACATAAACAAGGGGGGCCGTCAATAATCAATCATCTCTTCTTAATTTTCTCTATAAATCTTATAGCCATATTATTCTTTTGTTCTGTGGAGATAATTTGGTTCCATATTTTTCATTTTCGTTGATGATATTTCCCAATTTTGGGATGTGGGATAAGGACAAAACTCGCATTCTTTGTTTTTTTTTTTTTTTTTTTTTTTTTCTTTTTTGTTGTACACAGTTGCTTATTGTCAATAATTTAGTCAAAGAATAATAAAGACAAAAATAGGGATATAATCTTATAAGTGCATGTAATTAATTAAAACTGATCCGAAGTGTTTCAAAGTCATCTTCTATTCTCTGTCTCTTTTTTTCTTTTTTCTTTTTTCTTTTTTCTTTTTTTTCCTCCCCTCAAGCAACTGTGTACTTGTACGTCTCTTTAATTTGATGATCCGCTTTTGCTTTTGCGTCCTCATTTGGCCGGTTCTCGCGGGAGAACGAGTCAAAGGAAACTAAGCGCACGTCCATGCACGTGAACAATGTGGTTTGCTGCTTTGACACGGAAATAGCTAGCTTTTTAATTTGCTTTAGCTTTTCCTTTCTTTCTTTCTTTCTTTCCTTCTTTCTTTTTTCCTCGTCTGTTGTCCACACTCTGTGGGACCCACTATTTATTACGTGGCATTTTGTAATTTGACCACTAGGACACTGTTCGAAAAGGAGCCGTTGATCTAGTCGGTACTTTGTAAACTGGTGTGTAATATGCTGCTTCTACACCTACAAAATAAACGTAGTAAGGTTTTCACACTATTTAAACCTTTTATGGTCAATTTTTTTGTCCATTTATTATTATTATTATTATTATTTATTATTATTATTATTATTATTATTATGTTATTAAAATTTAAAATTAGCAAAGTTCGGCTAGAATTAATGCTTCTAATTAATAGTAGTAAACACTTGATACTATCAAAATTTTCACCATTAAATGTACTCTTTTCACAAATTTCACGATTTAAATCATACTATTTTACCAACTACTAACTAAACCATAGGGGACCATTATCATTCTAACCTTATAAATCTTCATCCAAAAACAGAAAATTTATAAATACTAAAGACTTCGTGCTATTAAAAGCATTCTGGTCCTATTCAAATTAGTATAGAAGAAAAGCTAACTTCAATTTTACCCTCACTATATTATTACTATCCCTTAATTATTCTGGATATCAATTTTAAATTATATTTTCACGTGTACCCTTCAGTTTACTATCCAAATAAGAGATCTTTATGATATTTCTTTTTCAGTTTCTTTCAAAATTTCTTCAAACTAAAATACTTTATTTAATTATAAAATGCCATTAGTTTAAATAATATATGATCTGCTTGAGAAATTTTTAAAATGTTACAATATAATTGTGACATTCAAATTTCGTAATTGACATCTACAATTCTATAAATTTGAAAATCTCATATAACCGGCATTCGAAATAAATTTAACTAAAAAATTTTATAATATTTGATCACCTCTTTAATATTATGGATTCGTCACTTCAAATCCAAGTTCGAAGCCAAATTGCTTCGCATTTGTAACTGAGTTTATTTCTAAAAAATTGAATGAAGCCAATAATTTACTATCTTTCTCTCAAAAAACTTTTAAGAAATTGTGAACTACCCTTGAGAAATTGAAAAATAATCAAAGAAAAGAGTACCTCTCACTGTAAAAGGTAAACAAATGTTCGAGAACTCCTTGGGTGCAGACTATTTCAAAATCCATACATAAAGTTTATCATTATTTATGTTGGCACTGCCTCAACTTTTTTTAAATTATTTTAGTTAGTTGAACAAAATTTTTGAAAATTCAAGAAAGCTACTTTGTCAAATTTAACAGCTTTAATTACTTTTAGTTGAAAATGTTGTATATTTAGTTAATAGTTAGTAGCTAATGTAGCATTTTGATTTTTAGCAAAATACTTGATTTTATTTACTGAATTTATTTGTAATCAAAATAATCAAAATTGAATGGGTTCTATACAGAGAAAAAATAATAATAATTAGAGACCTACTTCAAAATAGCCTATAGTTGAGGAGTCGAATGTAGATTTTTCATGTCCTTCAACACCTTTCAAAGTCGAAACAGCTTGCGAGGTTACCACCGGCTATGTCAGCTGGACGCTCTTCTGCATCGCGTCAGCCGGAGGTGGGCGGGTTTTTGCCACTCAGGTGGAGGACCCGATCGCAGTTCCCGACGACGTCGTGGCAGGTATTATCTTGATCAAAGACACTAGAGCTAGAGCTTTATTCAACACTGGTGCATCGCATTCATTCATAGGTGCATCATTTGCAAAAGCTCAAGACATAGGGATCACGCATAACGAGAATTATTGGTCGGTGAATACACCAGAGCAGTCGTTCCAGGTTCATGACGAGTGCTTGGCGTGTCCAGTGCAGATAGGCGATTGGGTCATGCCGATAGATCTATTGGTGTTAAACCAAATAATGTAACGTATCGAAACCTCGATAGCGATTATCGAATTTTAGCCAAATTGATTAAAGTGCCGAGAGAAATGGATGGACAAAGTCCGGTTGACATTCCAACAATATTGGAAGGGTCAAAGTCGAGTCCCGAGAGTGTTAAGCAAGTTTTAGCATTGCTCGGCGTGATTTAAAAGTGAACAATGCGAAAGAAATAGTTGGGTATGTTCCATTAAGCGTTCCAATAATGTTGGAAGGGTTAAAAAAGAGTTCTAAAAGAGTTAAAAGGGTTTTAGCATCGACCGGCACGAAATAGAATCGAAAACTGCGCAAAACCAGCATTCTGGGCAAAGTGTACCGGTACAACCATCGAGTTGTCACCGGTACAGTCCTACAGACCGAGAAGAGTTTGCTCTCGGGTTTGAGTTTTCGCGGAAATGTACCGGTACACCTCTGGTGTGTACCGGTACACTTTGGTAAAATCCGAGGAGGCTGCTCTCGGGTTGCCTCTGCGCAGAAAATGTATCGGTACAAAATCCCGTGTACCGGTACACTTTTGGTCTGACAGCAAAATAAAAATTACTCCAATTATGGAAATGGGGAGGGTCTAAATGCAATTGTAGCATCTTAATAAAACCCCAACACACTCTCTCCTTCTCTTCCACAGGCAACACACCCCTCTCCCCATTTTCTCCTTTTCTCTCTCTAAAACTCTTTCTCCCAAGGTGGTGGAGGGGGAGATTTGAAAGGAAAACTTGGAGGATTTGGAGCTCTTGAAAGCTTGGGGCCTCTCCTACAAGGTGGACATTGGAGAGCTTATGGCTAAGGTGAGGTCTTTTGTGAGAATAGGTTTAGGGTTTGGTTTTATACCGTAGAAAACTAGGTTTTGATCTTCTAATGAGTATATAAACCTAGTGGAGGCTATAGAACACATGGAAATAAGGTTTTTCCATGTGCTCTCATGGTAAAAAACCTAGGGTTGAGTTTTATCCCCTAGAATTGGTTCGAAAGGTATAGAGAACAATCGAAACGAGTTCCTAAATGTCGAACAAGCTCTCTTTTGCTTGTTTTAGAGATCAAAATCTAAGATTTAGCAAATGGCAACATTAGGGCACCCAATTTGGGGCTTTTGCCTCCGAATATTTTCGAGACAAATTGACCTTGCAGACACCTAATTGGGGGTATTCCCGACACGTTGGGCAACTCGGTTCGATGTTACGGAAAGGTCTAGATAAAGTTATTGAGAAAAAGCCTAATTTGGCTTCGTTTTGCCGCAGGCGAAAAAGTAGGGCTTCAAAAATTTTAAGAAATTCACCGTAGCACCTTTGCAACCATATAAGGTGGGTGGTGCATACCGAAGACCTCAAAATTTCTTTTATATTTAAAGTGCCATATTTGAGCATTTGTATGTATTGAGCATATTGCATAGTAAGGTTATTGTGAGCTTCTTATTGCATGTTGTGAGTTCAAATGCATGTGAAATACAAGTGAGAATCTATAAACCCTATGTATGCATAAAAAATAACAAGAACTTAGTGAATTAGAAAATAAGTGTGACATGTTGACATAAAGGTAGTGAGTGACATTAAAGAGCCAAGAACACTAGAGTTGAACACTTAGAAAACAAGTGTGACATGACACTACAAGAAAAAGGCTTTTTAGTGACCAATTATTGATGATCAGTTTTTTAAGTGGTTACTAAAAATGCAAAAAATATAAATCAACTTTCAGATGGGCTAAAAGAGCCAAATTTTTACCGACCAAAATTTATTTGGTCGCCTTAATTTGGATCCGGCCCGTCGCAAAAAGCCCAAAGGCGCGATGCTACAGGAAAGGCGCTACTTTTTTTCATTTCGCGCTGTTTTTTTTCACCTACCCCTTCTCTTTCCCCTGAGGTGTTTTCTCAACCTCTCCATCTTCTCCCTCCCCTCTACCACCAGTCTCTCAACCTAGCATCTTTTCCCTCCCCTCTCCCACCACTCCCCTTTTCCTCACCCTAAGATCTGAAGCAACTCATCAACATCAGACCCTAGTGTGTTGTATTTGGGCCTGAAACTAAGCAACGTGTTGCATTCGAGCGATTAAAGCTTAACCTTTGGCGGCGCTTGTGGTTGGCGGAGCTTGTGGTTGGCACCTGCGCTTGTGGTTGGCGCAGCTTGCGGTTCAACGCTTCTTCTCGACCTCGAGTTATTACCAGGTAGATAACTTCTAGGTTTTTTTTTCTTCTTTTTTATGATCTTAGTGAAAACCCAACTTGTTAGGGTTAGTGAAAAATCAAACTTCAATACTCCAGGTTTAAGAAGTTTATTTTTTTTTCCCCTCTCTTATCTCTGTTTTTTTTTGTTTGGTTGGTGGAGGGTTTAGGGTTTAGTTGGTAGGGTTATGTTCCATTTACATTCTTGCTCCAAGTCAAGTATCAATTAGTAAAGGCTGAAGGATTAGAGAGGGTCTCCTATTCGTTCTTGTTCTATTACCTCTAGTTTTGTGTATAAAATCCCTATTTTAGAATTTAGGTTTGTATATATATATATATATATATATATATTAGTTTTTGTTAGCAGTCTGATAGTGAGAGTTTTGTAAAGCTCCAGGCAAACATCTACAAGCACCAAAATTTACCCAAATTTTACCCAAATTTTACTAGCATCTTGCATTTTCTTATCTATTTGTTTGTAAGAATTAGTCACCCATTTAAGTTCTGCATCTACTAAAATTTTGGTACATTTTTAATTAAACTCTGTTTTAAGCTCTGTTCATTTGGTATATATAATTTTCTTTGTATCTTCAATCTAATTAAGTTTTGTGTTTCTATAGGTTCTAATTTGGGTTAATAATTAAGCCTTATATTCTTTTATGAAAAAACTGATGGATTGGAAACTTTATTTTGGTTTCTCCATGATTTTTTTGTTGTCTATGATAGATGCTTTTTAGCTTTAAGCTGGACTCAATCCACTTATGTGTAACATATCGAAACCCGAAAACGATAATCGAACTTTGACCAAATTGGTTAAAGCGTCGAAAGAAAGTGATAGACAAGTTTCTCTTGCATTCCAATAAGATTGGAAAGGCTAAAAATGAGTTTGGAAAGACTTAGAATGGTTTTAGCATCGACCGATGCGAGGTAGAGTCGAATCGAAGCCTAAAACAGCATTCTGGAGCTGTTGTACCGGTACAAGGTGATGGTTGTACCGGTACAACCANCCCGAGATGGTTATCATTTTGTAGTTGCATACCCTTTACTATCATCTTTTGTATTTGATGATTTTAGTATCACGAACTTGCTTTAATGAATGATGTAAAGAATCTTGATTTTAAATGTCAAAAGTTATATTTTGGGTGAAATGAGATGTAAAAAGAAATGATGCAAGAATGTGAACAACTCGATTATAGTTGGATACATGTATGTGATTTAAATTTAGTCATATTACTTGTATATTGAATTGTTAATTCTTTCGCCTTGGCTATTGCTTGCCCTCGCGCAAGCCATCGTGTATGCTTCCGCTTATACAAATTGTACTCTATTGATACTTGTGTCGAGCCTTGGGCGGACAGGGGAAGCTCTGTCCGTTCGGCGTATGTTTGACGCTCTCGAACCGGCCAAAAGGGATCGGGCTCGGGGCGTGACATTATGAATCTGTTTTATATTGTTTTGTTTGAAAGCCATAAGAACTTTTAGGATTGATTTCTATGATCATTTGCTCTATCTCTTTATTTGATTGCCTGCATTTTGGTGATAAGAGAATTTCATTTTTAGGATAATTGGACATGCAATAATTAATCGAGGCTATTTTGCTATTGGTTATTGTAACTGCTGCTTTTCATATTTGTACTTTAAAGCTATTTTCTAATTTTTTTCTCTCTATTTATTGAACTTGACATTCTGACGTAGCAAATTCAGCATTAGAGTTCCTAAAAAAATATGACTTTGTAAAGTTAAATCGAAAATTTTGTTTAGTTTGTGTAATTTTACAATCGGCATGAGAAATCTTTAAATGACCATAACTTTTCGCTCGAGTATCCGATTTCAGCGTGCAGCCCCAATTCGGAAAACACTTTTCGAGATCTACGCGTCGAATGGCAAAGCCATTCCGGCCAAGTTTGGTACCCAAATTTAATTGTTTCGGCCTCCATTTTTGCATTTTTAGATTATTTTTGAAAAGTTCTATTTTTTANCAAAAGGAAAGCATGAGGTAGGCCTATTCAATGGTATTCGACCTTTCAGTAATTATCAGATATCATCTCGACGTACGTTAACTTTTAAAACAGCTTATCTATGTAGTTTACAAAGTTGGGGATGTAGGGTATTGAGGAAATTGAGTAAATAATTACCAACCTCTATATATAGTTAACGTAGAGGTCCTGAGAGCCCAGGTCCTTATTCGTAGCTATCTTATTTTAATCTAACGAAGTACGTGTAGGTACCACCGTTCAACATACCTTAATTATAATGGCCGGTTTACGATATACCAAAAGAGCTTAGAGGTTTACCAACCTTTGGTAGTGATCGTTCTGGTTCAGAGTGTAACGCTCCGAGGTTACGTTTACTAAGTACTTCAAGTAACTTCCTAGAGGTTCTATAACTTAGTCGACCTACAGCGTAGTGAGGTAGTAGTTGGGAAACTAGTTATACGGTAGCGTAATTCCTCCGACAGAAAAACCTGTATTTGTTGGAAACTTCAGATCCGAAATCACCTTTTATCGCATTACTGAAGTATCCATGAGAAAATGGTGAATGGAAAACGAACCAAAGTGGTGATACGAATAGTACGAAGGTAGATCTTCGTGGCGTTTGAAACGTGTTCAATCTTAAACGTAGGAGGAAGGTTATATCGTATGTTAGTAAATATGTACGTAGTTAAAAAAATATTCTCTCTGGTTCTAGAACTTATTAGAAGAAACGGAGCATCATACTTAATCCTTTTAAACAAGGTGAACCATCTTCTAGTAGAAAATTATTAACATTGTTGTAACATTTACTACGTAATGAGGTGGGTGGTTCCGAGAATTACACTTCATTAAACTGATCGTTTCTATTAAAACTCGAAAACCTTGGTAGTATATTACCAACTAATCTCAGAGAATTATTGGATATCTTAAAGAAACGAAGTAGTAAACCAAGAAGAAGTTAGAGCAGTAATGAGTACCTTAATCTCAAGAGTTTCAGAGATGGGTGTAGTGATTTAAGTCCTATATTTAGAGAATATTAAAGTACGTAGAGTAACAGTGAGAGTAGAAGAAGTTAAAGGAGGGGTAATAGCGGTAGACTGAGTCTAACTCCGAGTGGACTGGAAAGCGGTACTACTATGGTTTTTCATATTAAAACTTGATAAGACATTTGGAAGTTCACACTGAGTTGATGGAGTGCTCAAGGTCTTATACATAATGGTGTAAAATGTGTTCCTGTAGCTTAAAGGAATAAGAAAGGTCAGGAGAACTTTCGTATTAAGTTTTTTGAAACTTGAGGGCAAAGTATACGAAGCGATTCGGCTAGTAGTTGTTCTAGGTAGGTTACGAATGATCCACGGTAAAAAACCATTTACCTATTATCATTCGATTTTTATGGGATATGTTTCTCTTTTATAAGTTACTGTTCTCTTAATCTATGTGTGTGTATGTATGTGCACACACGCACACACACACACAGGCGCGCGCGCGCGCGCGCGTGTGTGTGTGTGTGTGTGTATATATATATATATATATGTGTGTGTGTGTATGTTATGTATATATATATGTGTGTGTGTGTATATAGAGGAGAGGAAGAGGTATGAGTAAGGTGTTTGTTTAGGTTCGGTACCCAGAGGGGAGCCGAGAGAAAAAGGAGGAGGAGCGGCAGAGGCGCCACCGGAGCCACTGGCGACATGCGCGCTCCTTCGAGGAGCTAATGCTCCTCCACAAGCTGGCGGTCCTCCGGCTGGCGCAGCTCTCGGACGGGCCGGTCGGCGACCACTCGAAAGCCGTGATGCGCCCCATGTAGTGGCATAGCATGTCCTTGTTGCAATAAGAACACATTTTCTATTAGGTTAACTAATGGTGGTAAGCAATGTTACATGGGCCACCGACGCTATTTGCCTATTAATCACAAATGGAGGAATGATAAATTCTCTTTTGATGGCACTAAAGAAAGGGGTTGTGCACCAAAGCTTCTTACTGGTGATGAAATTTTAGGACAGGTGCAAGATCTTGAGGGGATTATCTTAACCAAATATGCCAACAAGAGACAAAAAATATCACATAGTGATCGTGGTGATAATTGGAACAAGAAAAGTATATTCTTTGAACTACCATATTGGAAGACTCTTTTGTTGCGCCATAATTTAGACTTAATGCACATTGAGAAGAACATAACGGATAGCATACTTGGTACCATCATGAATATTAAAGGAAAAAAAAAGGACACTATTAAATCTCGTCTTGATTTGCAAGCAATGAATATAAAGCCTGAATTACATCCAATTAGAAAAGGAGACAAATTGGCACTTCCACATGCTTCCTATACATTGTGTCCAAAGGAAAAGCACACATTTTGTGTTTTCTTTAAACAATTGAGGGTTCCTGATGGCTTCTCATCGAATATATCTCACTGTGTGAACCTTAAAGAGCACAAAATATCAGGATTGAAAAGTCATGATTGTCATGTTATTTTGCAACGCCTACTTCCGTATGCAATACGTGGTCTTCTTCCTAAAGCAGTTTTTGAACCACTTATTGAGTTATCTTCGTTTTTCACTGTGGTGGGTTCTAAGACACTATAATTGGATGATTTGAATCACATTGAGGCCCAGATCCCTATGACTCTTTTGGATGATTTGAATCAGATTGAGGCCCAAATTCCTATGACTCTTTGTAAGCTAGAGAGAGTTTTTCCTCCTTCATTTTTCGATGTTATGTTACATTTACCAATTCATTTAGCAAATGAGGCTAAGATTGGTGGGCCTAGCCAATATATAGATCAATGTATTCTATAGAACAATACTTGTATACTCTAAAGGGATACATACCCAATAGAGCTTGCCCAGAGGGTTCGATTGCAGAAGGTTACATTGCGAATGAATGTATGACTTTTTACTCAAGATATCTTCATGGCATTGAGACAAAGTTTAATCGCCATGAGAGGAATTATGATTGTCGAGATATTAAAGCACATAAAGGTTTATTTATCTTTTGTCAACCTGGGAGAGCGATAGGAGCTGGTACTACACGTGACTTAGATACAAATGAGTTCAAGCAAGCACATATTTATGTCTTGAAGAACTGCCCTGAAGTTCAACCATTTCTTGAGTATGAAATTAATTTTCATATACTTTAGCTTTTTCTCTTTATTTGGAACTTCACAAGCTAAGTGTTTTCTTTATGTCATTATTCAGTCAGTTCTCGCAAATTCAAAGTAGAAGGGCACTAGAAGTATTTGACAAAAATTTTATTGAGTGGTTTAAGATCAAGGTAAATATAAATTTTTATTGAAATTTTCTAAAATTTATCGTAATATATCAATACTAAGAATTTCTATTGTAACATTCATCTTGTAGGTTGCACAAATTCATAAGCAGGACAACAACTTGATTATGGAAGACTTGCTTTCTTTGTCACGTGGTCCTACCAAATATGTGACATGTTATAATGGATATCTAATAAATGGATATAGATTCCGGATAGAAGATATTGACAAAGGCTTAAGGACACAAAACAGTGGAGTGGTTGTAGTTGGTGATACTGGTAGTGAAACTGAAAGAAGAGACTACTATGGGGTCTTAACGGAGATCATTGAATTACAATATCTTGGTGGTCGTCGAGTAGTATTGTTCCGATGTAATTGGTGGGATGTATATAACAAAGAAAAAGGAGTGAAAATAGATGAATATGGGCATATTAGTGTTAATTGCCAAAGATTATTGAAAACAAATGAACCTTTTGTATTGGCCAATCAAGCATCGCAAGTATTTTATGCATCTGACAATGTTAATAAAGGTTGGCATATTGTACAAAAGACTCAACCTCGTGACATATATGAGATGCCTTTAGAGATGGATGAGGATTCTAATGATCTACAAAATAGGGTTGAGGCATATCAACAATTTGAATCATTTATTTCCATCAATGCTGCATCTACATCACAAAATATGGATGATGAAGTCAATTGACCAAACTGGCTCTCCCCAAGTACTATGGCGGTTATAGCATTGTAAAGTAAGGTGATCACTTTTCGTGAGCCCTATATACAAAAGAATTGGTGTAGCGCAAGCGTGGCAAAAGTAGGTGCTTCGCGGCGTACCCTCATTGTCTGTAAGGCGAAGAACGATAATCAAAGGAGGGTGTAAGCCTAATTATGGGCAACCATGGTAGATCTCGAGAAGGATAACCCGAGTTGGGGGATATCGCGTAGTGTGCGAATACCGCAGTGGAGTTTTCCTGGGACTGCCACCGAATGTATTGAGGGCACTCATAGTGTCAACAGTGGTCGTTTCTCTCCTCTCTATCTCATTGACGCGACGTGGGCGAGAATGGCTGCTTGGTCGCGGATGTGGTACGGGAGGCGGAGAATAGGTTCTTTTGCTGTCAACGTTAGTGACGGCGCACTCGAACAAAAGAGCTATCCGCATGCGGAGGAAGGATTAGAGTTCGCGGTTGGGACGGTTAGTTTTTTAGAGTTCGCCGATGCGTGGCAGTAAAGCGATTTGGGTCCGTGAGAAGCTAAGCCCCCGTCGTTATGTCGGACCTATTTGAGATATTGAGTGTGTGGGTGCGGTAGCGTACAGCTGCACTACAACCGAGACTCGCCGGGAGTTCACAAATATGTTTTCCATTGTGTCAAATCATCCTCTCGAAGTATATTCGAAACTCGAACATGTGTTAGAGTTACGGCCGTGGAGTTACGTGAGGATATGTCTTATGAGAGTACCGGTGTGCAATCCTCGTCAGCAGAAGAATAAAGCTGCGGAGTCGCAGACGTTCCATATTGAAGGTCTAGTGGAGCACCATATGCGGTAGGAGAAGCCCTTGGGAGCTCGAGTAGACCATTGGCGGAGAGATTACGCATTTGTTTGAAGTCAGCGAGTTAAAGATTATGCGTAATTCGCGGACAAATGATTAATTAGGGTGGATATATAATATAACCAAAATTCGAAAAATAAAATGAACATTTTAGTCAATATGACCGAGTGCGAGAATGGTACGTCTTCGGAAAGTCCGAGGTGTAAAATGATAAAAGTGCTCATGTGGGACGGTTTTCGAGACGAAATAATAAAATATCACAATGCGTTTTTGCTTGCTCTCCGGGACCCGTCCCTGGTGGGAGAGACGTCCGACAGTCGTGAAAATTGAGAAGGCTGAAAAATTGACTTAGTCCGCAAAACGAGCTCTCGGGAAACGTCGTGCGGGAGAGACCGGTCCCCGAGAGAACCGTCATCCCTGGGAGAGACCCGGTTGCCTCGTGCGAAATGCCGCTGTGCTGGCGGAGAGCCTTCTGGACGGCTCTCGACACTGAAAATGCCCAGTTCAAGCATGTTTAATAAATAAACAGCTGAGGCCTAATTGCAATTATGCAGGCCATAGAGTGAAATGAGAGGTGGATACGAGATATTTTCTCATTTCTCTCTCCCCACCCCTCGTCACATCGGCTGCTCTTTCTCGTCTCTCGAAAGATCAAGAAGAAGAAGACAGACAAAAAAGTAAGGAAAAGAAGAAGAAGAAGAGAAGAAGAGAAGAAGAAGAAGAGAGAAGGTGAAGAAGAAGCCCAAGGAAATGAACCAAGGAATGAAGTACTCCTCTTTTCTCTTTGGAGCAACATAGGAGCTAACGGCTTAGCAGGTAAGCTTGAACCGCTACTTCTGGTAGAACCAAACTAGGGTTTGGATAAAGGCTAAGAAATGGTTTTTATAAAACTTTAGAATATTGGAGCTATCTTTTGGCTTCTTTTAGGATCTAAACAATGATTGGATGGAGATGTGAAGCTGAAGGTTAGCTTCAACCCTTCTCATGGTGAAACCCCAATGGTTTGATTGTAGCTAAGGATGGTTTTTTATGAGTCTAGAGTAGCGAGATTGAAGCTTCCTTTTGGCATTCCTAATGAGTCAACCTAGGTTTTGATATGAATATGAGCTAGGAACCAAATTGGGGCTTTTGCTGTAAGGGTTCTAAAATGAAATTGACCCTCTAGAAACGCTAATCTGGGGGTATTTGTCCGATGAGTTGGTGCCCTGCTGGATTGACGTTGCAAAAGCCAATTAAAGATGAATAATAATGGCCTAATAGGGTTTACGTTTTGCCGCGGTGACGAAATGGTCAGTCTAAAAAATTCCAAGAAAATCATTGTAAGCGATCCTTAGTACGCAGTAAGAGTGGTGTGTATCCAACTTATTGGAATTCTCTTCTATCCTAATTGTCATTCGAATTGAGGCATAATGTTTATATGTTGGAATCATTATAGGGTAGATGAGAATGTTATATTATTGACATGTTGCATAATGTGAGTACACGTGCTATTTGAAATGTTAGAGAAGCTAATTCAACCCTATATGTATGCATAATGTAATTGTGAGCACCCCGAATATGAGATGAAGAACATGCACAATAAACATAGATCGAGTGGCATTTCGATAATATAAAGTAAAGTGATCACGTGAGAGTTAGTGTGTGTGGCATCAAAGAGAAATGCCGACGCAAAGAACAATGATGAATGAATTAGAGCAAGAAAAAAGAAAATGAACAGTGGCATAAAGACGAGTTAAAGTCTAAGAAGCAATGATATGCTAGAGTTAGGCATAATAAATGATATACAAGAACACTAAGAATTAGTGTAAAGAACAAATGATTTGTAACCATATATGCCTTAGAGTTAAGGATCGATCATACTTGCTATGAGTTCGCGTGCTTGAAGGGCGGTCCGCTTCCCCTGCGAGCGAGCGTCCGGAGTTTTGGCATCTACGTGGGTTGGAGTAAAGCCCGATGGAGGTCTTAGGCGGGAGGCAGCTTGAGGGTTCCCGCGATGATGGAAGCTTCAATGTGGGCAAGTTAATGTGGCGAAAGCTCCCGGTAGTCTGAGATTAAAGAACAAAGAACAAAGATTTAATTAGAATATATTATTATTTAATATACATAGAACCTATCCTAATTCTTGTCTTATATTTATTCGGTTGAGTCATTATCTTCTCTTATTGTTCTAGTTTTTTTGCATAATTAGCATCATGATATATTTGGTTTCTATTATGCTTATCCTTTCTATTTATGTCCTGAGTTGTCCCTATGTGGAAAAATCGGTCGAGTATTGGAGCCGAACCTACTGGAAACTTTGTTTGTAGTTCTCACCGCCACTATTCCAGCAGAGCCGGAACCGAGCGAGCCGGCGACGCCGCGGTAAAGAGTATCGCCCACCCTGAGACATTGCCACTCGCGAGTCTGGGCTTTACATTTATTAGTTTGTATAACCCTTTATCATCTTTTGTATTGATGATTGAAATGTAGTAAAGCAAAGAAGAAAAGAATGTAAAGTTCTTATTTTGAGGCATCGTGATGTAAAAGGAAATGCATGCAAGTGATGTAAATGAAATGTAAAGACATTTATGAATTTGTACAAGTTGGATGAAATGGATACATGTATGTGATCAAAAGTGAAGTCATAAAGTACTTGTGTAGATGTTTATTTTCCTTACTTTCACTCATGGAATGTTGCTTACCACTCGTGTAACCGTTGTGTATGTTTCCGCTAGTGCACTTCTTGTTTGAGAAATGTACAGGGATGAGCCTTGAGCGACAGAAAAAATCTGTCCGTCGGCTCCTGTTTGACGTGTTCGGGCTCGGCCCAAATTGTATCAGTCCCGGGGCGTGATAGCCTCCGACACCACCGACGACCACACGCGTGGCCATCAGCACCAAAATGGCAATCACGAGCGAAAATTGCCATTTTTCGCTATACAAAAGAATAAGCCTTGCAACCAAATTTTCAATAAAAATCTGTAAAATAGTGAACAAATTTTTCTAAATAAATTAGAATGTATAACACGCACTATTTAAACAAATCCGCAAGCAAGATTTTTCTATCAAAAGGACATCTCCAACAAAAATCTTCCGAAATTCCATGTATGAATGAGCGTACAGAATCATAGATCAACAAAAATAAGCATTATAACATGATCTAAGCTGTTCTAAAAAGCAAGAATATATGTTCTAAAAACTGATCAACAGGCAGAAAATTGCATAAACCATGGGTTAAGAATAGAGATCTTGCTTCAACCTGGAAAGTTTTGAAAATATGCAAAAACCGGGATTAGTGATTAAATGGCACCCTGAATCTTCAGATCTTGGGAGAACACGTGGATCTGAAGGAGAATGGTGCTGGAGATTTTTTAGATGAGAAAAGGGACGTGATTTGAATATAGATTTGAGAGAAAACAAAACCCTGTGTACCGGTTTAAAACCGCACAGTTGATTTGTAACCGCGGTAGACATATTGCCCAGATTCGTGAAATTGTGAATTTTTTTTTCTAAAAAAACCTTCAAAATCGAAGAAAAAAATAATCCATAAGAATCTCAAAAGTTTGTACTCCAAAATCAGTTATGATGAAATAAATATTTTATTAATTCCACAATACATCGAAACATCAAAATTTGTTATCGAAAATAATCTAAATGATTCAAAGCCATCAACGAGGGGGGGGGGGTGTAAGTTGAATGAAAAATAATTTTTCGGAGAATTCAACAATATTGACACCAATTTGTCGCAACTCGTTCAAAATAGAGATGTTTAAAGCTAATACTGCACCGGGAGCTCTTTTGAGCATCTTTTCATGCCTACCACCTTATACCTCCGAAAATTTAATATATTCAATTTTTTTCAAACCTTTCCGGTTCATTAAATACATTTTTCATTTGTTGGTAGCTTTTTCACAATACACTTACAGACGACCGGGGTGGTAAGCTCTTTCAATCCAGTGGTGGTAGTTTTCACAACTTCTTTTTGGATGTACTTCTTCCACATTTTAACTCACTGTCCTCCACTACTTTTACAATGTAGAATGATATCTTTTTTCTCTCTTTTCATTTTTTTCTAACTAATTCCAAATCCGCCTAAATCTAGACAAGTCTCGACAATTGAAAACATAATTTTGCACAAATTTTGGTCCACCTAGCCAGATATCTGCACTCAATCAAATCCAACAACCACAACCAACGATGACATTAATCACCAAAAGATAAATTTTATTTCAAAATTTTGATTAATATCATGTATTCAGCAATCATTCATACATAAACTTATTGTCAAAATAATAAAGCGTGGACGTAAAACCGACCTAAGTAAATCATGATTTAACTTAATATGAATTGAACGCTCTAAATAGCCGTTCTACAATACTTCTGCAAATTTTAATTCTCGCAAATATGATTTTCAATTTCTTCTCCTTCTCACAATTTTTATTATCAAAAACACTCTATCTTCAATTAACGATTTTAATACAAAATATAATATTTCATGGTCATTCCCAAAATCGTTTCTTCTATACATGTATATGTATATTATTATTTAAACTATCTAATTAAGTGCACCATCAATAGCATTACATAAACTATTAAAACAAACTAAGACAAAGAGTGCAAGGAAAGATATCACATTTCCGGATCCACAACTTGTCGATTGTTGATTGTCTTGGCTTTTCGACGTTAGGTACACCTTGTTTCAATTTTGGATGCAACCGTTGGTTCGTTTCCGTTGGCTTGAAGCTTCGGTGGGAATTGTCGATGAGACTTTAAAATTTCGGTTGTCATGCTGGGTCATGGTGAACTTGACCTTGCAGCTTAGCAAGTCCGGTTCCCCTCGAGGTACCACTCACTTGATTTTTATTTTTGATTCTGTGGGGGATATCGAGTGTAGATGATGCGCATGCTTGAATGTTTCGTACACTACAAGATTAATATATATATAAAGACAGGGAAAAACGGTCGTTATAGATTCTATTTCCTGTCGTTAAAACAACAGTACAACGGTCCATCGAAAACGTCGTCAAACCGTCGTTATTCGCTTCCCCTTCGTTAAATGCATTTGAACGACCCTGATCAATGTTAACCTTCGTTAGTAACAAAAGCTGATAGGCAACCTTCCCGTTTCGTTAATGAGTAAGTATTAATGACCAAAACAATTATAAAGTAGACCATCTTAGCGACGCAGTTTGAGATTTCGCATTGTAATTTTACCATAACTATCCTGCTAGCGCCAACTTTCCGTCGCTAACAAAACTATCCACTTTATATAAATTTTAAGCGATATTATAACGACCAGAATCTTTCTGTCGCTACAATAAAATTTTCTCATGATTTCATGATTCAGGCATGCTATTTATTAAATTCTAAGCAGATCTTCTTTCACATTCCAAATATGTATAAAACCCAAATTAATCACACAAAAGAATTGAATCATTTTCAAAATTAGAATAGTATTTCATTAATAATATACTAGTAGCATTCACAACTTAACTCAAACCATAGTTTTGAATTATCCATACCACTACATGTGTGAAGTCCATACACTACATGTGTGAACGATCACCCAACAATATGTACATATATTATACTATTATATTAACCAAAAGTGTAACAATAAATTAGTAATTCATCGTATTTCAAAGAAGCCAAAAAAGATATCAATAACTTTCAATAGCTTGCACTTCCAATCTACTAGCCATAATTCACATTGCCCAAAACGCTGGCAGGCTTTGCACTTCATCTACTAGCCATCATTCCTGCCCAAAATTGCTGGCATGGACTATCTACAAGAGAAAATACAAACATTAGAACCAAAATTTAATAGTTCTACAACAAAAATATTTAAACATTTTATCGAGTAAAGAAAATAAGCAAATCATACATTCTAAACCAAATTATCTTTAAAAAAACATAAGTAACAACTGTATAAGATTAACAATTTAGTGACCATCTTTTATAAAGGCTTGCATTTAACTAAATTGATATTAAATTGCATGAATAAGACCCAAGAAGTTTGCATATCACTAAATTGATATTTAAAATGCATGAATAACCCACCCAACAAGTTTGCAAAGACCTAATACTTTAGTAGTGGAAGTAAGAAGAAAACTATATCTTAATATTGAATTGCTTCTCATTTAAATAATCAATATCAACATTTAAGAAAATAGAAGAGATTCGATAGAGTAAAAAAAATAGGCAAATCCATCACGTTTGTTTGAAATTCCACTCACCTTAAGTATCGATCATATGATTTGCCCATTTGATGGAGGTGGAGAGTGTTTGATGTTGACGTGAGCATTTCCTTAATCATTTTACTCATCTTTCCAT